>NC_066882.1:10428125-10728125 GCF_022985175.1 Labeo rohita
AGCACGCTCTCAGTATCTTATAGCAGTAGCCCGTCTTTTCTGTTCTCTGTTTTCTTTAGAGGAACTATATATACATATATGCCACTGCATTTGCACTAATGTAACATAAAGCAATGCTCCAAAGTTTGTCTCGTCTGATACCAAATATTTTGGTGTGTATGCATTGAATCAAGTTATATATGAAATATATACCCATGTACAAATATATATGTAAAGGAGTTTTGATATGCAAAAGTACAGTGTTAAGCAGCATCGAGTGTCATGAAGTGGCCTCAGGCTTATATGAACGCTACGCCTGTAGCGACCTCTAGTGGTGTTAGCGGGACGTGCCTTTGGCTGTGGATAAGCACT
This sequence comes from Labeo rohita, assembly GCF_022985175.1. Lineage (NCBI taxonomy): Eukaryota > Metazoa > Chordata > Actinopteri > Cypriniformes > Cyprinidae > Labeo > Labeo rohita. The sequence goes on from NC_066882.1 coordinate 10,428,477, forward strand.
GATCGTTTCGGAGACAGTTTCATTCTCATCAGTATTTGGCATTTAGCGCATTTGTGAATATGAATACATTAGAGAATGTATGAGCACACATTGCGACTGCCGTTTTTTCTTTTTACTAAATGTTTAAGTTAATATATTTAACATAGAAGGATATTTGGCCTGTAGGATTTTTAATCTGCAAAAATGTTACTTTTATCTAAACCACCATTTTTTTTAATTAAAGAACCAAGCTGTTACAGCTATTTTACATTTTAAACCAATCTGAATAAGAATGGAGAATAGCATTCTGAATTTATCCTCCTTTTCTTTTTTTTATACAACATAAACGTGGAATGATGTTCTGTGAAGGCTATGTTTGAATTGCAGCTGAATTCACTAAAATATGCCTGATGTCTGAACGTGAACCTGAATGTCAGAATAAATCCAAACCTCAAGTATGAAACATTTGTCTTGGCTTTCTTACATAATGTCTTTCTGAGTTGTAAAAAGACCTACAGGGCTCTTAAACCCACCTGTGATGATGAAAATAATACTCATTTATTAATAATTAATATATTGGATATAATCTTAAGTTTTTCCATACTGTGATGCCTAAATTCACTTGATGCATTTAAAATACCTCTTTTTAGTTTTTAGAATTTCACTTTTAATTTATTTATACAAAATTGTGTCAGATTTTAATATTGACTGTTTAATGGTTATTGGACATAACGTTAAAGGAGAACTTCACTTCCAGAACAAACATTTTTTACAGATAATTTACTCACCCCCTTGTCATCCAAGAAGTTCGTGTCTTTCTTTTTTCAGTCGTAAAGAAATTATATTTCTGAGGAAAACATTCCAGGAGAAAACGAGAGGGGAGTTTTTCGACCAACCCTAACTGTAATGCATACGCGTCACAGAGCATAGACAAAACGAGCGTTTGAGGTTAAAAAGTATGTACACTGTACTTGTTTTTGGAAAATAACACATCGTTTTGCTAGGTAAGACCCTTCTTCCTCGGCTTGGATCATTTAGAGCCGTTTGAAGCTGCATTGAAACTGTTTTTTGGAAGTTTAAACTCGCGGGCACCATAGAAGTCCACTATGGAAAAAAAAAAATCTGATTTTTTTTCCTCAAGAAACATAATTTCTTTACGACTTAAGAAAGATAGACAAACATTTTGGATGACAAAATTGATGGACACATCTTGGATGGTCAGTAAATTATCTTTAATTTTTTGTTCTGAAAGTGAACAACTCATTTAAAACCTAACCTCCTCAGTCCTGTAATATAGAACATGAAGGACAAAAAAGAATTTAATTTACCGATAATTAGAACTATGGGTGTCGCGATATACCAATATTGGCAATATTTGAAAGCCATTAACACACATACGACAATATGACACATATAATTGTGACCCTGGACCACAAAACCAGTCTTAAGTCGCTGGGATATGTTTGCAGCAGTAGCCAAAAATACATTGTATGGGTCAAAATTATAGATTTTTCTTTTATGCCAAAAAACATTAGGAAATTAAGTAAAGATCATGTTCTATGAAGATACTTAGGAAAATTCCTACTGTAAATGTATCAAAACGTAGTTTTTGATTAGTACTATGCATTGCTAAGAACTTTATTTTGACAACTTTAAAGGCGATTTTCTCAATGTTTTGATTTTTTTGCACCCTCAGATTCCAGCTATTCAAATAGTTGTATCTCGGCCACATATTGTCCTATCCTATCATTGGAAAGCTTATTTATCCAGCTTTCAGATTGTGTATAAATCTCAATTTCGAAAAATTGACCCTTATGACTTTTTTTTTAATAACTAGATTTCAAATCACGTGTGATTTGTTTCATTTATAGTCGACATCGGAGGGCGCCATGGCGCAGAAAGTCTCACAGCACCGTCGCTGTTAGTTGAATAAAATGCAGAAATAAAATGTTTTGTATGATGACACATGATGAGTATTTTAGTCTCATCTTTTTAAAATAGTTGTTCCTTTCGTGTGCAATGGTGTGATTCATTGTTCAAAAAAGAAAGAAAAACAAATAAATAAAGACTAATTTGACAGCATGATTCATTTAGTATTATACAACAGTTCTTTCTGGTCCTCAAATCTGATTGGCTGATAAGAGTGTTGATATTAGAGTCCAACAGAACTTACCGTTTTACTGTTTGTATCTGTTTGCCGTATTTATCACAGCAAGTGTCATGGCGGACACCCAAATCCACTATAATTTAAAACATATTTGTCATGGAATGTAGTTTTAAGAGCTTTTTAGGTGAGAGTGTACTAGATTGGAGGTCAAATATGTGGTTTGTTAATAAAGATAATGACTATTTGAAAATTTGCTTGGACTTTTCCAGCGTTAATGAACCCACAGAGAGCGCCTCAACTCGGCCAGATCTTCTGGAATTTACCGCTGTCTATAGTGGTTAAACATGAGATGTAATTTCTTTTGGGTAAATCTAACGGGCAGTCTTTGGTCTCGTTAATCTATTATTTGTTCCAGAGCAAATAGTTTTGGAACAATATTTGGAGCAAAATATCATCAAGCTTATGTAAATTTAATGCTGTATATCAGAGAACTGCCTGTGTACTTTTGACTGAATTGCCTAGCAACTTTTATGATGGCTGTTGTTGTTAAATATTTTTCAGTAAATTATAGTTTATATAAATAATAGTAGTATTAGAAAACAATGTGTGTATGTGTTCGTGATAGTGATTTTTATTTACATTGTTCCGACATCAGATGTCAACAAGTAACTGTTTTAGGAGTCAGCATAAAGACTTTTAAATTGAAAAATACTACAGTAGTTTTAAACAAAGAAGTTATTTTTCTTTCAAAACCAGCTTGTACACAGCCAACGAAATGCAGGGAACTGTTATCAGGAATCACCATTAACAAATGAAAGGATATTATAGCCTATCGGACATTAAAACTAATGTTTTATTGTGAATATGAGATTGATCTGAAGAATGAATGCTGGATCAGATGCAGGTAATCACGATCGCTCAGTCAATCTCTCTCTCATAATACTCTACTATACATAATACACTGGTTTTAATAGAGTAATACAGTAAGCTTTTAATGACGCAACTCAACGTTCCTTTTTTACTAGTTCTAAAGTGAAGTTTACGAATCAGTAAGGCAAGCTTGGGCTCAGCTGTAATCTGTCAACTTTAGATTTGAATGCGTGGCGGAAGAAAATATTTTTGCACAAAAGAGGGCTTTTAAAGACACTTAACTGTTATTTTAAATTGTGAAGATTTTTGAGGCCAGGATCATTTTGTGTAATGAAAAAAAAATCTGACATTGTGACAGCCCTAGTTAGAATAAGCCTTACTTTACTTTTATACAGCATAAAATGTGTGATGCTCTGAGAAGGCTACCTTGGAGCTGAATTCAGTAAAACATTCCTGAACGTGAACCTGAATGTCAGAATAAATCCAAAACTAACCCATGAAACATTTGTCCTGGCTTTCTTCCACAGTGCCTTTTCCCAAAGCATAATAAGACCTACAGGGCTCTTAAACCCACCTGTGATGAATCAAACAGACCCACACCTGAATGCTGAGGTAATGTCAGACTGTTGAAACCATCAAAACATCCGAAAAAGAGACACAGACAGGATATGCACTCATTTCCTGACCACTCACCATCTTGCAGAGGTCTGAAGATCAGCAGTCATCAGTCATAACTACTCTTTCAGCATAACTCTTTTACTATATAGTTTTGGAAATGCGATAAACAGTTTAAAGTTATGGCATACGCATATTCCCACTGTATTTAAGCGCAGTGTGAGGTGTCTCAGTATAGGCAGATGAGAGCATTTATCTGCTTTTCCTGTGTGAGCACTTTAACTCCCTTTAGCATGAGGGCCAGGAAAAGAGAATGGAGGAAACATTAGCAAATCAAAGAGTGCTAGCCTTTAACCCCTCTCCATCCTTCTGATCAAAGTTAGCCTTGAACTCCGACCTTTGTGTAAAAAAGAGGAAAAAAAAGTTACATGTGAAACGCAAGAACAAAGCACTCGGTCATTTTGATATTCCCTAGGTACTTTTTCTCACGGAACCAGAATATAAATTATGTTGTCTTCGCAAGTCCCCTCCAGTGTGAGTCTCTCCTCCATTCATTTCGGTTTGTGTGACTCAACGGAACAGCCAGGTTAAGGTCAAGAGTCGCAGGAAAGTATTTTTTCTCTCTTCCTACCTAAATCTTGATAAGGTTTCTGTTGTAATGTACAGTTATTCAAAAGTAGGCTTATCACAATTTAATTCTGACAAAAGACAGTTTAAGACAAATTCTGTTACTTTTTACTCAGAATGACTGGATTAACTTGAAGTCAAGTGAGTCCGTCATTCCCTGGAATTCTGCCTAACTTTTTTGGTTTCACTGAAGAACATCCTATGGGCTTGGAATGACATGAGCCAGTACATAAAGTTTTTAGATGACTATATTACTACTATATTTCCAAATGTGTTTCTATGTGTGGCCATAAGATGGCAATGTTGGGCTGTCAACGATTAACCACAAGCCTCCTGTGCCCGATTCTCTGAGGAGTCGGAAACACTTCATGAGATTTCTTTTCATTTCCACAAATCATACTCTCTTAGTCGTTATATTATGTATAAAATACGCATACATTTTAGCAGTTGTCATAATCGCCACCAGCTGAAATTTTATTTCTCAATTTCTCTACAACGTCAAACTGACATTGAGCACAAAGCCAAAAGTAATAGGCTACTGGTTATTTTGGTGCATTAATAAACATAATTATCATCGAGGTGCTTTCTCGCAGCCTGACCTTGACGAAAAAAAAAGTTTTATTATTATTATTATATATTTTTTATGTTGTACGGATTGTGCATTCTATCAAAACTACCTGCAGTGTTAGCAGACTATAGACTAAAGATATATACCTAAATATAAATTTAGACATGCGGCCTTATCGTTTGAAACTGGCAAAAGTACCGACTGAATTATCTCAAGTGACAAGAACTTTGTTTTACATTATGATTCATCTTATGGTTATTTAATTCAATTATATGGTTAGTACTCATCAACGACAGCGTGATTTATGTGGACATCTGTTTTACAAATCAAATCGAATTTGTCCCTGTCAGCAATAGGATTAGTTATATTATATAAGGGTTAATTTGAGTATTTTATATATATATATATATATATATAAGATTATCATACGTGCACTTTTTTTAAAGATTGCAAATTGATTTTTTTTTCCATGCACACATACACACATGCATATGAAGCTATATACCCTATATTTAAGTGATGCACAATCGCGTTTTAATAGGTTAAATAACCGGTCTGTTTCTTATTTGGACGCATGAAAATATACCGTTTCCACTGAGACTCCTTGTGTAGTTTCTACCACTTTAAACTGCTGTGTGGGAATATAAATATACAGGGACCCAGGGGGGGAGCAGAATTCCCCTCTGCCTGACCAGCACTGGATTGGACGGGACTCTCTTATACTTCCTCCGTCCGCTTTGGAGGATTTAAATTAGGTCTACAATATCCATTTCCCCTGCATGGATGTGCTCATTTTTGCACATTTCTAAAATATAACAAAGCTTTATAGTTGCATTCTAAATCTGAAACAAAACTGCATTTGTGTTAAAAATGAAAAACACAAAGTGCTGCTGTGTAAAATGCTTTTGCGCTCCCAGCATTTATTGCTATCGTTTTATATCAAATCTGACAAAGCAGCTGTTAAACTGTTTGGGTCAGAACTATCCAGTTTTGTTTAATGCGTCGTTTATATAGGCTACTGTCAGAACTGGTGTTTTATGGATTATAATATGTGTACATGAGTTCTTTATCAGCAATGGCGTTTTTAAATACAAAACGTATTAAATCACTGTCATATTAGTAATACATTTATGATTTGTTTTTAACTGATAATCTGTTGAAAATCTAAAGCGACAAAGTTCACATTTACGACCTTTTACTAAAAAAAATGTAAAGACTAATTGTGACACTAATCCTCACGTTAGTTGTCAAACACATCACATGGGTTAATGTCTCTCGTACATGCGTTTAATAAAACTCTCATCATTTCGATGACAGGTGATCTCTGTTTACTTAATCACGGTCTTAATTAAATTTATTCGACAAACGTTTTAAATATGGAATAATATCCTAATGTGACAAAGGCTGCTTGGAATTGTTTCACTAACCAACAAAGTTGGTTATTACAAAAGTTAGCAAGAGTCCATTTTTACCTGCTGGATGTAAACAGACGCTCACGAACATAATGTTCGTCTAGCAGGTAACCATAGCAACAGTGGGCTGCTTGAGCACTTTTTTGTGTCAGGATCATTATCGATATTTCAACAAATAAATACTGTCATTATTTATCAGTTTATGATATTTACACATTTCAAGAAAATACTGTTGCGTTTTGTTTAAAAATCTCCAGGTTGATATTTGCTTAACTGTGCCAGGGGCGCCAAAAGACTCGACGAACAGAATTTTCTTGATAAATCTCTTTCAAAAATCCAACCCTTGCAAGTTATTAAATAATCATCGCACTAAGTCATCCCTAGCCCAGTATTTAAGCAAACTTACTGTGCTTTTTCTAAAATAACTTTCCAATGTTAAAAAAACAACTCCGCGTTCATGCGAACCGCATCAATTTGGCTTCAACTGCGCACTCCGGTGACATTTAACTCGCGCGTAACTTCTTTCTGGTTTTCTCTCTAAACACGCCGCTCGCTAAGTGGGCAGGGCGGGCTGTGATATCTAATTAGGCGACGGGCTTCGTGGTTGGGTGGACAGCTAATGGTAGTTCGGCTTTACTTATGTTTGGGGGGCGGCCCTGCGTGCGCCGTCACTCCCTCCTCCTCTTCCTCCTCCCTTTGGGGTTAGTTTGCTTGTGTTTAGTTCCCAGAGACAGTCAAATCGGATTCCTTTGGGAAAGGACACAAATCACTCCCGTTTGAACAAGGGGAACAGCGAGGGAGCTGTCTCCACAAGGGTCCACCTCTCCTGGTTGATTTCATATTGCTCATTCATGTGATTTGATCAGAGAATACTCTTTGTGGAGAAAGACAGGAAAGGAAAAGGAGGAGAAAATAAAGAAAAAAAATAGTCTCTGGATGATGACATTTGATCTAACCCTCAGCGAAGCCCGCTCTTGATCCTATTGTTTCTTAAAGTGACATTAGACTTTTTTTTTTGTGCGCACGGTAGACCAAAGGGACCTCCAGTGTAATCTTGTAGTTTTTGTTTGTTTGTTTATTGTTGCACGGTGTTCACTAAACCTGGATGTTGACATCTCGCGTTTCTTTTGGCACGTCGCTCTATTTTCTGTTTCAGAGAGGAAGCGCTAATAGAGACAAACGCGGTGACACCTGCTCACCCGTACACTTCTCCTTGTCTTTTTTTAACGGAGCGATCAAAAGAAGCAAGCACCGACTGAGACGGTGACAGGAGTCTGTTTTCATGTTCGGGATTCAAGACAGCATTCAAAGGAGCGGGAGTAGTATGAAAGAGGAGCCCATCGGTGCCGGGATGAACGCTGTCCGGACATGGATGCAGGGTGCCGGAGTGTTGGATGCGAACACAGCCGCTCAGAGGTAAGCCGGCGGCGGTCTTCAGCGCCACGGGAACAACTAGACGGAATATTGTGCGCTTATCATCCTGGGACGACACAAAACGCCCATGTAGATCATTCTAATCAGTGCGCGATATCGGCTTATTAATAACCAGGTGACAAAGAGATTGATTTATTGCTGCGATAAGTTCGTAGCATCCTCCTCGGCGCGCTCTTAGCACCAGCAGACACAATGCTTGAGTTGCAAGTCACATTAAAACTGTTTTTTAATTATTTCTAGCATTATTATTTCTAACGTTAAAATAGCCATAAACGTTTGCTTAGAAGCGACTTTGCAATCAGTAGTTTGGCATTGATTCTGTAGCTTTAAAAATTTTAATTTAAAAGACAATCCAGACCAGTAGTCTGCCATAAGCAGCTAAACAGAGTTATTAGATTCAGATATATTTATATTAATTATTTTTCAATTAACAACAACTAATTCTGTTGTTGCTTTTTAAGAAAATAAAAACAATTAACGTTTACAGTCTCAATGACTGTTTTTAAAAGATTAGCCTATCATTAACAGGCTACTTTTAAATATATTTTTAAAAACTATTAATCTGTCAAAGTTCATTTTTGCAAACTTTTGCAATGCAATTTGAAAAAAGAAAAAAGCATTTCAGCTCTTTAGGAAATTTTAGTTAAGTATCACAAAAGTATTGTTTTTATTATTATTATTATTATTATTTTAATATACACATGAATATTTCATCCTCTTTCTGTCTGTCTTGTATGTGTTCATAGTGGAGTGGGTCTTGCTCGAGCACACTTTGAGAAGCAGCCTCCTTCAAATCTTCGCAAATCCAACTTCTTCCACTTCGTTTTAGCGCTATACGACAGACAAGGACAACCCGTGGAAATTGAACGAACCTCTTTTGTTGGATTTGTTGAGAAAGAAAAGGCAAGTGAAACGTTCTTTTGTGTATTGGTTTTGCAGATTTGAATGAAAATCGCTTGTGATAATTATTATAGGCTAATAGATAAAATGTCATTGATATTAGCCTACAGCTGAAAGCTTATTTGCCTATACTCAATAAATCACAGTCTTACATTAAATTACTGTTCAGTCATGAATCTCCTAAACCTGTATTTAATTATTATATTTTATTTTTTTCATTTTTACATATTCACTTATAATTTAAGAGAGCCTCATGTTTTATGTTTTTCCTTTTAGTAGTTCATGCATTTACCAACACATCTGTATTTTGCAGAAATGCTACAGTGATAGGTCATAAAGTTAATATTCTAGTATCATATACTGCTTTAAAAATACTATATGCAAATAAAATTGTTTGTAAGCATTTGTAAATTAATCTCAGTGAGAGAAGTGTCTGCTGATTTTATTAAAATATGGCTATTAATGCTTACTGAATATTTAGTTTGTGCACATCTATACCCCGGGCGTATTATTACTGAATTGTGAAATCACACTGTATACACAAAACGTTTTTATTTTTTTAAAAAAAGACGCAGGTATTTTTAGCCACTCAGTGAAAACGACTCTGTTTTGTACCATTTTTGTTTCGGTTGAGTTAATGTGCGTTTGCAGTGTTTTTTTTTTTTTTTTTTTTTTTTTTTTTGGCGGCCTCCTGGTCCGCAAGGGAATAGCCGGTTTGACTCACGGGGCTCGTCAGAAATAGTCAAACAGTTTTTTCCTGCTAACCATCGAATTTATTTTTGCAGGAATCTACCGGAGAAAAGACCAACAATGGGATCCATTACAGATTGCAGCTTCTTTACAGCAACGGTAAGAAGGAATGCATCATCTAAGACTCATTGAACTTTGCATAAACACATCAGGGAATTGCTTCAGCGCGACAATCTGAATAAAATAAAAAGACAGCAAAGGAGGGGTGACAAAGAAATAAATAATTAATTACGTAATTATATCAAACTGATTAAAATGAATATAATGTCCTGAAATAATAAAAATAATAACTGTTATAACAATTCGTATAATTGTTCTAACAAAAGAGATTAAAATGCGCAGCAAAGTCGTAACGTTTTTACTATAAACATTAATGAAACACAAAACGATCCCCATTAGTGCACTTTTCCGGTTGCGCTTTTTGCAGAAATGTGCACTTCATTTTTGATGGAAGCTAATGGCCTGGCCATAATGAAAGTACACTCTTTTCTGTCTGCTAATGTGGTAAACGACAACCAGGCGTTTGAAAATTTGTTGCGCCAGTCTTCCACGTTCCTGAGCGTATATATTTAGTTTGCTGATAATCATGGTGTTTTTTTTTATTATGTCTGTAAGTTGCATATTTTTTTTCTTATGCTTTTTCTTTCTAAAAGCTATTTTTATTTTAGTATGTATGTGAGTCAATATAAGTTTGAGTTTCATCCAAAGCCATTTTTTTCTTAAGCCTTTAACACTGCCTGCAGTCTATGTTGGGTTGGGTTGTCTAGACATTTAAAGCATCTATACTGTATTAAAGCCATGCCATTGTGAATGGTAAATATATACCTGGTGGATTCATTTCTGATCCACGTTTGTGCATATGACCTGCATTGCATTGTGAGTTAAAGAGGACTTATTTTCTCTCATCTACAGGCATCAGAACAGAACAGGACTTTTATGTACGCCTGATTGACTCCATGACCAAACAGGTAAGACGTTTTTTGAAAATCCCCACGGTTCGCCGGTGAGAGCCTGTGTGTGATTTGCAGTGAGAGTGAATGTGTGTGCCGTGCACCCTGGTGAGTTTGGGGTTACACGCTCTAGCATGCCTCAGGGGCACGAGGATCGGTTAGTGTCTAAATATGACATACTCTCTCTGGGACATCATTTAAGATGACTGAGCGTATGCATGTATTTATGTGCATACGTGTGGCAGTGAGATTGATAGCTGAGGAGAGAAAGAAAGAAAGAGACTTTCAGTTGTATTCATTGTCTGTCACAGGGGATTATCCAGCGATGCCTTTCAATGTTTAAACAGCATACTTTGAGTGTGTGTGTGTATGCGTGTGACTACTGCAAAGATCTATCTGTGCATATTCAAATGTGTTGTGGGAACAGATGCTTGTTGTGAACACGCATGTGCAGGTTGTGAGCTTTAACCCTAGAGAAAAACTTATATGAGAAAACACAGGGCAGCAAGAGTGACCTCACAATCTCATATGAGGCGCTCTTCCTTTTCCCCCCCAAACAGAAACAGCCTCCCCCTCTCTCATTCTCTCTTTCCCACTCATCCCCTCGTTTCCTCTCTCATGATCTCTGACTATAAATGTTGTTTTGAAGGCACTTTAGGGAAGTGTATTCAACAATGCAAATAGTCAAGAAGAGTGACAGTAAATTTTATTTCAAATTGGGTTCATAATTCTAAAATATTTAGTAGAAGCTATTTTGATTAATAAAATAAAGTAATTGTATTTCTCATGCTGTTTTTATAATAGTCATTTTGTATGACAAGTAATATGTGTGTATGTGTGTGTGACCCCAGGCAGGATGAAGTGTGTATGGATATGAGGTAATTAGCAGGCGCTGTGACAGACAGCCGGCTAACGCTATGAACACTTAGTACATCATGTGATTTAAACATGCCAGCACGTTTACCCTGTTGTTCCACCTTGTTGCTACTGATTTGCTTCATTATGTGTGTGTGTGTGTGTGTGTGTGTGGAGAATGAGAGAAGTGCTAAAACTCATCTGAGAGTATAATTAAGTATAAAACATTTAGTCTTTCACAGAATGCTTTCTTAAATGTATTATAGCTTATATATATTTTTTTAAAGCAACAAAAATTAATGTAAATTAATGTAATTATTGCACATTTCAATATTACAATTTTATTTTACTATTAATTCATGTATTACAAAAAAGCAAAAACTACATTTTCACTTACATACCTTTTTGTCATGACCCAAAGCGTTCATTTCTATTCAGAAATTCCTACTACAGAATCCCTGGATGTTAGATTTGGCTCAAACTGTTTCGGAGCTCCCCTTTCTGTATTGTGTGATTTGTTTGTGGTTTATAATTTCCTTTGCATGAATGTTTATGTGCGAGAAGCTAGGTGCTGTTACTGATGCTAGTTCTTGCCCTCGCTCTGCTCGGCGGTTTGGCCGGGGTGTAGCGGGACAGATTTATGTGTGTGGGTGAAAGGCAGGAGCGTTGTGCTGAGGGAGAGAGACTGTTCTCTGACACCCCTGAGGTAAATACAGTGGCCAGGGGGGACTGGCCTCGGCTCAGCCTTTCACTGAGTGTCTCAATAAAAAGCCGTTTATCTCCCCAGGGTTGTCTCCCACGTGCACATATATTACCGACTGATTTACTGGCTATTTCTGTGGCAAACGGCCCTGCCATACCTGTTAATGATGTGGTGCCACTGAGTAAGCGAGAAAGAGAGAAAGAGTGTGTGTGAAAGAGAGTTCGACAGCCAAGTCAACATGCTTGCAAGTATCAGATAGTAAAGCAAAGTACTTTGAAACAAACTTGGTGTTTGCATAAAAATTCGCAAAATTTGTTTCTTAAGGGGTACAACAGCTTGTCAGCTTGGCAGTACAGTTAAAGAAACAACTATATGTGACCCTGGACTACAAAATTAGTCATAAGGGTCAGTTTTTTAAAATTGAGATTTATACATCTGAAAGCTGAATAAATACATTTTCCATTCAATGTGTGGTTTGTTAGGACAGGACAATATTTGGCCGAGATACAACTATTTGAAAATCTGCAATCTGAGGGTGCAAAAAAATCAAAATATAAAAAAAAAAAAAAAAATGGCTTTAAAGTTGTCTAAATTAAGTTTTTAGCAATGCATCTTACTAATCAAAAATTAAGTTTTGATATATTCACGGTAGGAAATTTACAAAATATCTATGGAACATGAGCTATACTTAATATCCTAATGATTTTTGGCATAAAAGAAAATAATTTTGACCCATACAATGTGTTTTTGGATATTGCTACAAATATACCCATGCCGCTAATGACTGGTTTTGTGGTCCAGGGTCACATATTGTCACTTTTTAAGCACCTAAAGGTTCTGACAGTGATTTTATCATGGTATAATGTCCAAAAAACATGGTAAATACAACAAAAAGGTTTTTAACAACAACAACTACATTTCCCAGAATCCCTTTCTCAAATGTTCCCATATTTGCGTACAATCGCTTTTTGAAGGGGCAAGGTATACTGTTGTTCAACGAAATTTTGAGTACAAACTTCAGTCATTTCAATACTATAGGAATCAATGTAATCAGGATTTAACGCATGGTTTTACTGCATTGACCAAGAGAGAGTTGCTTTGTATGAAAGTGACATCAATAAACAAACTGGCCTTATGTCTGGCTCCTCTTTAGACTTTTCTGCTCTCTTTGTCGTTTGACGGTGCTGTTTTTTTTTCTCATCCATGTCAGTGTGAAACACGGCTTAGGTTATGACAGAGTGTTAGCTGGTCTTTAAATGCCTTTCTGAAAACCCGGTCCAAAACCACTCTGCGGTGAGCAGTCAGCCTACATATGCCTACAGATTTTTTGTAAATTTCCTACCGTAAATATATCAAAACTTTATTTCTGATTAGTAATATATATTGCTAAGAACTTAATTTGGACAACTTTAAAGGCGATTTTCTCAATATTTAGATTTTTTTGCACTCTCAGATTCTAGAGTTTCAAATAATTGTGTCTTGGCCAAATATTGTCCTAACAAACCATATGTCAATGGAAAGCTTATTTATTCAGCTTTATTCAGTTTTTCTCAATTTCAAAAAACTGACCCTCATGACTGGTTTTGTGGTCCAAGGTCACATATCACTCCACAGTGGATTTACATTTACTTTTACGGTCCTAAAAATACTACATTTCCCAGAATCTCTTTCTCAAATGTTCCCATATTTGCATACAATACCTTTTTTAAAGGGCAAGGTATACTGTTGTTCTACAAAACTTTGAGTGTGAACTTCAGTCGTTTCAATCGAAATCCACATAATCAGGATATTGACCAACAGAAGGTTGCTTTGTATGAAACTGACATAAATTTTGCTGCATTTTGTTAATGTGAGCTGTTTGTGTTAAGAAAACTGGCCTCATGTCTGGCTCCTTTTTAGACTTTTCTGCCATTTTTTCTCATCCATCTCAGTGTGAAACACAGCTTAGGTTATGACAGTGTTAGCTGGTCTTTAAATGCCTTTCAGAAAACTTGGTCCAAAACCACTCTGCGTTAAGCATATGCCTACAGATTTTTTTTTGTAAATTTCCTACCGTAAATATATCAAAACTTTATTTTTGATTAGTGATATGCATAGCTAAGAACTTAATTTGGAAAACTTTAAAGGCGATTTTCTCAATATGTTTATTTTTTCTGCACCCTCAGATTCCAGATTTTTCAAATAATTGTATCTCGGCCAAATATTGTCTTAACAAACCATATATCAATGGAAAGCCTATTTATTCAGCTTTCAGATGATATATAAATCTCAATTTAAAAAAAACTGACTCTTATGACTGGTTCTGCGGTCCAAGGTCACATATCACTCCACAGTGGATTTACATTTACTTTTTACATTCCTAAAAATACTACATTTCCCAGAATTCCTTTCTCAAACATTCCCACATTTGTGTACCATACTTTTTTTAAAGGGTAAGGTATACTGTTGTTCTACGAAATTTTGAGTGCGAATTTCAAGCGAAATCCACGTAATCAGGATATTGACCAACAGAAAGTTGCTTTGTATTTTGCTGCGTTTTGTTAATGTGAGCTGTTTGTGTTAAGAAAACTGGCCTTATGTCTGGCTCCTCTTTAGACGTTTCTGCTCTCGTTGTTGTTTGACTGTGCTGTTTTTTTTTCTCGTCCATGTCAGTGTGAAACACAGCTTAGGTTATGACAGAGTGTTAGCTGGTCTTTAAATGCCTTTCGGAAAACCGGTCCAAAACCACTCTGCGGTGAGCAGTCAGCCTACATATGCTGAGGAGTGCTTGCAATGTGTTTAAGATTTCCCATTAAAGCCCCATAACTCTGTACAGAGAGGCTACAGAGCGCCTCTCCACTCAGCATGTGCTGGCTTTGGCAGTGTCAGGCGGGAGGGCTGATGAGCAGGTTTATAGAGCTGTTCAACACACACTTCTCTTTAGCACTTAGCAAGGCGGTAAAGTCCAGTCGGCTGACCACACAGTCAGCTTCTGTACATACGCGCAGCTATTAGAGACAATCAAACAACTTTGCCTCCAAATCAAGTAAGCGGTTCGTATTCAAACTGACATATTCAGCGGCCGTCTCCCAATAAACCCATATATGCCTGTGGGAACGGTTGGAGCGGGTGAGGAGAGATGGAGCGGGTGTCAAGCTGACAGGCCGTATCTGTGATCAACGCATGAGCTCGTGACAGATCTGATGAAGACAATGCAGTAAAAGACTCTCTCTCTCGCTCTTTATCCTTCCATCCAACTGTTTCCCTCAACAGCTGAAGCGCAGAACAAAAGCGAATGGCATACGCGGGCTTAATGCGCACACACACTGCGCTGACACGCTAGCGTGATGGTAACAAAGAGGGAAATGTGTTTTCATGTATTTACAGTGCATTGTTTACATGCCTCAGATGCGGCTGTCAGTTCAAGGCAGCACTGGCGGCTCTCAAACGAGATTTGAGGAGCAGTTTGTGCAATATAAAATATGCATTAAAAGCAGCATCAGGGCCTAATGAAAGCTTCACACACACCTCGGCGCACCGTGCCATGCATGTTTCATGCGCTCCGTGGCCCTCCTTAAGGAGAGCTTTGTTCAGGAAAGTGCTGGGCTGGAACCGCTTGGTAACTCCAAGCTGTAGCTCGCCTGTTGCTGCGTGTGTGTTTTCTAGAGTTAAGCTTCGGGCAGATTCCTAAATAAATTTACACGGGAGAGAGGAGCTGTCGGTTGCTCTTTCTGCTTGTGTACGTATTTTTTCTGTTAATTACGGAATGGGGTGTGTTTACATGCCAGAAACACTTCCCCAAAGTGTACGACATGCAACAAAGTGACACAAATCTCCTATATTAGATATTTCCTGTAATCAGTAGTTGTTTGGCGACTCTGATGATGTCAGATAGGACGTGAATGGCCGCTCTGTGCCAGGCCACATAAAGGCTTAATGCTACTCATTTGCAAATATTTACGCACACAAGCTTTGAGGGCCTAAAGATCCCAGTAATTAAGTCTGCTCATCTACATTAAAATTGTGTGTGTATATGAAGTCTATAGGAAGGAAAATGCATTCAAAGGTAATATAGGCCATAATCTTAAAGACGTTTCT
The DNA here is from genome assembly GCF_022985175.1 of Labeo rohita. Classification (NCBI taxonomy): domain Eukaryota; kingdom Metazoa; phylum Chordata; class Actinopteri; order Cypriniformes; family Cyprinidae; genus Labeo; species Labeo rohita. The sequence continues at coordinate 10,444,324 of NC_066882.1, forward strand.
TTTGCACCTTTAGTGAGGATATTGATATAATAGTCTGCTTTTAATTTAACCCAAATCTGCACCACAAAGGCAAAACACAGTAACTACACCAAAAATGAAACAGAAAAGTTCTGAAAAGTTTTTTCAGATTGAATTTTAATTGATTTGATATTGGTTTCACATTCTCAGAGTGAGTTTTCTCTGAATCTGAGCATAACTGAGCCAAACCCACCTGTCACAAGAATTATCGTAGTCTAAGACAACGTGCTTTTAATTTTTTCAATGCCAAGGACCCCTAATATATTATTATTATTATTATTATTATTACACGTGCCTATTTTGTACTACTTTATGAGAAAAAAATAACATAATGAATTGAACTGAACATATGAAAGATGTTTACTTTTAAGCGTTTAATAAAAATACGTAAATTATATTGTTTAAAGTATGTTATATAATTTTCCTGTACTATTTATTATTAAAATTATGTTAATAAACATCAAGAAAACAATAAATAAATTCACATTCCACTTTATTTGTATTGCACTTTTCACAAGAGATATGACCCTTGAGCACAAAACCAGTCATAAGTAGCACAGGCATATTTTTAGCAATAGCCAACAATACATTCTATAGGTCAAAATGATTGATTTTTCTTTTAAGCCAATAAATATATCAAAACTTCATTTTTTATTAGTAATATGCATTGCTAAGAACTTAATTTGGACAACTTTAAAGGTGATTTTCTCAGTATTTTGATTTTTTTTGCACCCTCAGATTCCAGATTTTCAAATAGTTGTATCTCGTCCAAATATTATCCTAACAAACCATATATCAGTGGAATGCTTATTTATTCCGTTTTCAGATGATATATAAATCTCAGTTTCATAAAAATGTACTCTTATGGTTTTGTGATCACATTTGACTCCACAGTGGATTTACATTTACTTATTACAGTTCTAAAAATAGGTTTTGTAATATTTATATTCAGTCTTAATTTAAGAAAAAAACTGTAGTTGCTGTATTTCGCTTTTCCATAGCAGACGTGACGTCAGAGGCTACAGAAAAACCCACCCGATGGCGTTTTGTGTTGCACTAGCTCGAATCCAGAGGAGGATGCACGACCATTGTTGTGTTTGCCTCTGAGGAGAAATTGACAAACTGTTTTCAGACTTTTTCTAGGCACTTATATACTGTTCTCTGCATGGAGTTATTCCGAGTCTGTTTGCAGGGGCTTTGTGTGATAAATAGCCGGTCTTATATATGAAATGAATGTGTGGTGGTGTAGAGGACGTCTTTGTGTGGCCTGAACTGCTCTCTCTGCCTCCCGCTTCCTCTCAGAAAGCCTGCGGGGTCGAGGCTCTAGGCTCAGACAGTGATGCATGCTAGTGCGCTTTTAGAGGACCTTGACCCTCATTTCCGCAATGTGAAACCTAACAAACAAATGTCCCCGATCACCTATGTCCTCTAGCCACAGCAATGACATGAAATAAAAAGATCAAATTATGAATAAACTTTTTGCTCTTTTTTTTCTGGATCTGATGCTTTATGTACAAAACTTGTTTTCAAACAAGTGTTTCATGTAATTGAAAAAGCATTGTGCACTTGTGGGGGAAACAGTTCCTCATTAGAACCATCAGCTGTTTTTCTGTGTCTTCAGTTGCCATGGGTGGCATGTATATGTGTGTTCAGAGAGAAAGAGAGAGTGATTCATGGCACACGGGTTTAAGTGTGTGTGTGTGACAGAGAGCAGCCTGTTAATAGGCTGCAGTGTGTGTATGTTTTGAGTAGAGTCACTGATTCACGGCTGTGGGGGACATCTTGTGTGGAATTGGAGGATGGAAACAAAGCTGAGGTTTTTGGATGAAGTGTTAGCTGGACCAGATGGCTCGCTATGCTCCAGTCTGGCAGCCCAACTGTTTGCCGCACACATAAACACACACATGCTAATGCACGAATACATGCGTGAATGCATACACATGCACAGAGTCTCACAGATGCAGGCTTATGGCGGCTCACGCGCACACATCTTTCCTAGTGGGCTATTTCACACTAGCTGGAGTACGACACTTCTTTAGAGGGACCTGTAATTAAACAGTTTATCTGTTTGTCCTGCTTCCTCTCTTTTTCACTTCACAAATGTCTAGTAATAAGGGTGCTTTGCTGAACAATAATGTTGTGTGTTTCTGTATTATTAGCCAATGTGTGAGCTCCGAATGCCTGTGGAGGGTGGGCACTGTGGCAGGGGTGGTCCGCTATGACATAATAGGACAGTAATCTGCACAGTCCAACAAACACTACACACATAGTTCTTTTGATTCTCTATGTCTGCTTTTAATTAAACCAACGAGCAACAAATGATGGTGCTGAATGTTGCCAAGAGCATACAATGCAGGATTGTGCAAAATTCAGGCCTCTTTTCAAATTCATGGGAATGAATTAGAATTGAATTAGCCACACCTCACAGGAAGTTGAATTGGAATGATGGAAAGAGGCATTTTCTGAATTGGAATTCTATTAAATTACACAGCTAATGCATTCTAGGCATTCTGAGATCTATCTACAGTACTATCTAAATCTGTTTGTCTTAACAGAACGTTTGTAGTCAGTTACACAAACATTCTTACATTCAATGTGAATTGCAAACACATCCTCATTGTGAATTACAATAAACATCTAGTATTGGTAGTTTGTGTCAAATGTGAGACAACAGAGATAGATCAGTCGCCAGTCGCAAAAAAAAAAAAAAAACGGTTGCCAGTAATCCGTTATCAGTAGCTATGTTTCTATCACTCTGTTTTTATGCGCATTTTAAACTATCGCATCAGAAATGAGTGATGGAAATGCCACATTTCGAATAAAAATCTCTTAATTCGCAAAAATGTTTTTACACTCACTTGAGGTGGTGTTTGACTTGTGCAAAAAAAAAGGTTAATGCAGATATTGGGAGATGGAAACGAATAAATTGCTCCATACACTAAAAAATTACAGTGAATTTAATGGTGAAAAAAAACGTAAAAATGCTACAGTATAAACATGTTACATGGTTAACGGTAAAAGACCGTAAATTTTACAGTGAATAACCAAAATTGACATTCCCAGAATTCCCTGCGTTAATATTTTTTTGTTGAAATAACTCTTTTTTCTTAGTTTTGTCTTAGCAGTTTTGCACATTAGGGCTGTATTTTACATACATGTTGTTAAATTAATGTTTATTTCATTTTTTTTTTGTTTCATGTGTGTTACCATGGTGGTGTTTAGTGTTTGTGTGAATGACACTGTGCACCTTCTATATATGTTGATATTTAAAAGCTGTTTGCGATGAGCTTTGGTTCATCATGTGACTTTCTCATTACCACTTGCTTTTGGTGGTTATCAGTGTATTACAAAGGTACAAAAACATAAAATGTAAAATGTTGCTACAGTAATTTTTACAGTAAAATTCCAGCAATAAATTTTATAGTTTTTTTTTCTTTTTTACAGTGTATGAATGAAAAAGTCATGTGACTTTGCTCCATGGGACGGCAAACCCCGTCTAACCTGTGGACCGATCTTGTTCCACAGCATTTGAAAAAACAGTCATTCTGAAATGCTGAGCAAAGTCTGTCGTCAAAATATTTCTGTATAATTGCCTCCAGTCTTACATGACTGTGTTCCCAAACAGCAAGCATCCGTAAGAAATTATAACATTTATTATGTTTCGTCTGCTCGCTCTGAGGCACAAGTAATTTATTTATATATGAAAATTACTATATTCAGTGGCTTCTCCTACTTTTCTTAGTAATATATAGTGTAAGTTAAATTAAAGTATATATAGTGTAAGTTAAAATGACAACTTTGGATGGAAACTCGACTAGTGATAAAGATGTATTAGATTAGAAATTAAAGGGGTCATTGGATGCAAAGTTCACTTTTACATGTTGTTTGAACATCAATGTGTGTTGGCAGTTCTTATAATGATAAAAAGCCATGCAATCCGTGGTTTTTAATTAATCTGTAAAAATAATATCCCCTTTTTCAAATTGAGCCATTCACAGATGCCTGACTGTGTAGCATCACACAGACAGAGGCCGCTCCCACGATAGTTGATTGACATGAGCGTCTTACCCACTGATCTATAATAGAGAACTGGATAGCTCATGACGTCATAGAAGTGAAGCCACTGCGCCGCCATATTGCTATTCCCTAGTATTCACAAACATTCTATTGAATGAATAGGAAATAATACGACTTTAATGAGAAAACATCACCTAACAAGTCAGCGTTTTCATATCTGACGTCTCACTGTACATTCTCACAACTCAAAGGTCCTAAGCATGTAAAGGGTTATTGTTTAATGTCGGGAATTCCCTCTGCTTATTAAAAATATACATTACAGTAGCAAATATCATGAACATGATAAACATCGGACGTTCACCATGTTTACAAATGACAAAATGCTCATTCTGAAAACTGAAAGATTTATGTTCAGTTAATGATTTAAACGTTTAATTCAGCCTACATAACATTCATGTTGAGATAAATGTTTATAATAAACGTTAATAATGCAAAAATGTTAAATATAACACTTTAAAATGACTAAAAAGCTAAACTAAAAAGCTAAAATGAAAATAAAACTTTAAAAATGAAACTAAAACTGTCAGCAGATGGCGTTAAATCACTGATTTTATCACTGAATCATTTATTCAGGAATGAAGCCACTCTCTTACGAATGGGTAATTGAATCAATGACTCAGATTCGTTTAAAAACGTCCGTTCATTCATAAACGGAACACAGCTGTGTTCGAATAGAGATGCGGCTTAGTTGTGACTATTTTCATTGACGAAATTGAGCAAAATCAGGTAGTGTTATAGTCAGATAAATGTAATTTAAGGCATTTAATATAATAGAATTTGCGCGATCTTGTTGCTCACTTAGGGACATTAACATATGCACATCATAACTTGGAGAAATAACGCTGACTAATTACATTTGGTACGGATTTAAAGACATCAAGCTTTATTTCCAAGATTTGAATTTCAATACAACATAGAGCAATATAACAGGCTTGTATTGTATTATTTATTGTATATTCCAATCAATTTCAGATACTAATTCCAGATATATGTTCATGTTTACTATTTCCTGCATAATTCCTTACGTTAAGAAATATATTTTGTGTTAGATCAAAACTGTGTCGGCAAGTGCGCAGCTGACACACCCACCTGAACGATTTCAAAACATCGCTTATCCTGCTCGAAAAGACGATAAATACTGCAGATAAGATTTTAAGTAAAAATTAATTTACATACACATATCATAAAAACTAGTCCTGTGTGACTGATACGCTTAAAATCGGGTGATTTTAGGTCAGCGGTTTAGCTGTGCGTCAATGGTGCTCTCTGCCGGTAGGGAATAGTAAGATGGCGGATCGAACACTTCCGGTGGCTTCACTACCTAATGGCAGTTTAGATCGCAATGAGCGATCCAGTCATTATATATAGATCAGTGGTCTTACCTCAAATCAGCTGTAACACTCCCACCTCCATTGTTTCGATGTGGAGCAGGGATGTAAATTAGACAAGAATATCTCAGATTGAGCGATTGAGGTGTTGTGTTGCTGGATGTAGTAATAAACACAGTGATCGTCATTTACTCCGGACATCTGAGCTGCAGAAGATGCAGTGGATTACATTTGTTTGTGAAGGGAATGCGCCTCCCGATCTACATAAATGCGTCTATGTTCGTTCAAATCATTTGTGATCCAGCTTCACCTACAGCAGAAGTGAGTATAAGGGTTTTTTTTTTATGAATCTCTGCAATCACCTTTCCTAATAACACGCTTGTTAGCAAGTTTCGCGGCTAAATGCACTAAATGTGGCTAAAGTAAACAATCTCTCAGAGCAGCTCCTCACTCCACAGAGAGAAGAGAGGGGCGGGGCGAGCAGAGCTCATTTGCATTTAAAGCAACAATCCCTCAAAATGGGATAATTTTTGCAGAGCTCATTTTGACAAGGTAAAAAGGGTGTTGTTTTACACAACCATCAAGAATTTTTAACCAAAGTATATTATAGACTTTTCATTAAGACCCTAAAGAATCATATCAACTTGTGGAAAATGGGCATCCAATGACCTCTTTAAAAGATTAGTTTATTCATGAATTAAAATTTCCTGATAATTTACTCACCCCCAGTGTTATCCAAGATGTTCATGTCTTTCTTTCTTCAGTCGAAAAGAAACTGAAGTTTTTGAGGACCAACGGGGTGAAGGTCCAAACTACAGTTTCAATGCAGCTTCAAAGTGCTCTACACGATCCCACCCAAAAAAATAACGGCCTTGTTTAGCAAAATGCTTTTTTTGTAATTGAAATCCACTATATGGAGAAAAATCGTGGAATTTTTTCCTCAAAAACCTTTATTTCTTTTTGGTTGAAGAACGAAAGACATAAATGATCAGGAAATTTTAATTCTGGAGTGAACTAATCCTTTAAAGTAACGGTTCACACAAACATGAAACCTCTTGTTATCATTACAAACCTGTATGACTTTTTCTTTTGTGGAACACAAATTGAGATGTTAGACAGAATGATCACGCTGCTCTTTTTCATATAGATTCAAAAACTAGAATCACTGATGTGCACGTTCAGACTTTACATGTCGCTTGACACCAAACACCAAACGCTATTGGTTCTCACGTAACCGAACGTGATGCACCAAGTTTAAGCTCTAAGAGAGGTGGTTAGGGATCGTTTTCCATTGCAGCAGGTAAGTGGGCATTAAATTGCCCACTTTGAGCCTGGCTCAGTCAGAGACGGCCCACCCCACATACGGAGGCTCTGTACAAGCATTCCCACGGTGCACGGGGCAGTTTTGATTGATTGATTAGCTGAAACGAAAAGACATCTATGAAATTCAGAGCCCAATGAACAGAACATTTTGATTTCAGAAACTAAAACTGACCCATGCTGCATGAGATCTTTCAACGGCAGTCCTCTGCCAGATGGAAGAAGGGTTGCGTTAACCGCATATGAGTGCTGCAGTGTGTGTGTGGCGTAATGATGTGATGTCATAATGTTTTTGTTTCAGAGAAACGATGCAAACAGACATTTGATTCTTTTCATGATAGGATTTGAACACCCTGAGAGTTAGTCATGGAAATTTGTGCATGCTCAGAGCGTTTACACCACAAGGAGAAAATGTTGTTTGTCAATTTTCTCTAACCACATTTTTCCACCTTCTCTTGTTCATCAGGCAATTATCTATGAAGGGCAAGACAAAAACCCAGAGATGTGCCGGGTCCTGCTGACGCACGAGATCATGTGCAGGTGAGACACACACACGCGTGCACACACACACACTGTGCACCACATTCCCTCCTTCACTATTACACAATCAAGCTCTTGAATCTTCCCTACCCAGCTTTGCCCGCTGACTGTGAGAGCTTTACTTTGGCATCGTTTTTGGTCTTGGCAAGACTGCAGACCTCTGGATCCAGCGTTAGTGTGACAGGACTAAGCTTTCTGCTCACACACACATATACACGCAGCTGTGTGTAAGCCCTGTTGTAAAATTAGACGTAAGAGGGAGGATAGATTAACATTATTATGAATTTGCTGAAAGGTCAGATCATTATTCTTTAATTCATCATGCACGTCCGTCAAACCCGGTATAAACAGTTTACTTCTATTTAAGAGGGATGCAGTACGTTTATATCAAGGCTCAAGTTTAGACTTACGATGCACTCGTACACAAGACACTCCCAGATCATTTTTCACCAGTCCAAATGGGATCCTGATAAACTTACGCCAGCCTGTTTCCTATCAGAGTTAGAAGTGCTCTTTTCCCAGACTCTGCCTCAGCCTTACAAATCAAAGCTCAGCTTTGTCCAAAAAAGATGCCAGGCCGCATTTCTATTTTTGGAGGCTGATCTTTCAGTGATTGGTGGTTCTTATTTTATTTCTTGATGAAACAAATACACAGACACAAAAAGCAGCAGAGAAATACACTCAAACACTCACTGCTGCTCCAGAAGGAAATGCATTAAGAGTTGGGGGGGTGAAAACTTTTGAACAGGGTAAAGATGTCCAAATTTTTCTTATTTTGTTGAAATATGATTTTTTTCCATTTAGTACTGCCCTTTGGAAGCAACAGAAGATACTTGCATATTTCCCAGAAGACACATTAAGTACAATTTACCTTGATCTTCAAATTCAAAAAGTTTTCACCCCCCCGGCTCTTAATGCATTGTGTTTCCTTCTGGAGCATCAGTGAATGTTTGAACCTTTTTTAATAGTTCTGTTTGAGTCCCTCAATTGTCCTCAGTGTGAAAAGATGGATCTCAAAATCATACAATCACTGCTGGAAAGGGTTCAAATATGCAAAAGATGCTTTTTTGTTAAAATTATTCACATTTTCACATATTCTGCAAGGGGTTCCCAAACTTTTGAATAAAATTGTGGATAGACACAAATAGAGATGTTAGACAGAACTGATTACAACACTTTTCCAATATAGAGCCAATGAGTGCCAGATAATTTAGATAATTTGATAATTATCTAAATAATAGTAGATATTTGACTTAATAGCTTTTTTTGTGAGGAAAACACAATTAATTGGCAGATATGCATATTTAACCTTCTATTAAAGTCACATTAATCAATTGAAAGGAGCCAATTCTGAATTTTGCACATCCCTGTTTGTAACGACAGCATAAGCAATAGTTCCACGAGATGAAAAATGAACGAAGACGGACCTTAAGTTCAGTGCAACCCTTGTCTCTCTCCCTTCCTGAATCTCTATCCAGGTCATCCATGTCCTGCTCTGCAAGAAAAAAAGAGAGAGCGAGAGAAAGCCATGCACCTTTAATTAAAATCAAAAGATAAATTCCTTGCACTTAAAACTGGGTTGTGAAGATGAGTCCTCATCTATTTTTGGTTGAAGTGGAGAGCATTTGAACAGTTTTCTACTAAAAATATACCACTCATGCTTGGTTAATTAGGACAAGGAAAAACTCATTACTCAATAAGAATCCTCTTGTTATTCCACAGCTAATGAATGCGGCTTGCTTTGAGTTTTGACAATGAAATATGTGCAGGCGAGCCAAGGCTCTCTCCTCTTTCTCTTTCAATCTTTCGCTCCCCCTCACTACCTTTCTTACACGTACAAACACAGCCTTCTGTTATCGCTCTTTCAAAATAGTCGCTGATTTAAAGATTGTATTGTATTGACACAAACACTTAGTACCATACGTGTCTACAAAGGCTCACCATGCAGCTTTGATCTGCCACTGTAGGACTACACAGATCACGTCTGAAGTACATATCACTGCTGGTACCCTTAAGGTCCTGCAAATGCAAATGTCTGTACTATGTTTCATACCAAAGACTTTTCTAAAGGTAAAAGTGTCTATTTCAAATGAGTAAACAACCCATTCTCGGCTATATCTTCTTCCCTTTCGTCTGTATACGGTGTTTCGATGCGGAGCCTGTGCTGAGAGAAAGGCACAATTACCAGTCTGCAATTAGACTGCTCTCCATTAATCAGGGCTGTTAATTGCTGTACGCCTTGCCATTAGCCATATGGTGCCGCATGGGCCTGCAAGCATGAGACAGAGACGCATTTTCCCAAACAACTCGCTCAGAGGCAAGGCTAGAAACAATCGCTCAAACGCAACTCTGGGCTCTTTATGATGGAGTTCCACATCCTCATATGCATGGATTGATGAGGTTTTGTTTGGTTTGTGTGGTGCAGATGAAACATCACAAACTTGGCCGGATTATTAAAGGCTGGGTGGTCACACTTGGAGAAATGCTGCTTTGTTTGGTTTTGGGGGCTATTTTAGAGCTGCTGTAAAGTCTGCAAAGGAGCTGGGCTAAGGGCAGTTCAGCTTTAATGGCATCAGCGCGGGCCACATCCTGGTAATTACGTGCAGCAATTTGGATTTAATTTCTTCAAATGCTGCAGCAGGAGGAAACGCTTGAGATTAAAGATTACGGTTTCCCTGCAGGTCCGCTGGGATGGAGCAGAACGAGCCGGAATGGGCGAAAAATCCCCCTGAACGAAGCCAGAGCATGCATGGAGTCATTAGCATAGCGTTGATGGGAGGGCTCGGGTGGTGGTGGGGGGCCGTGTTGTGGTTTCCCATGGGTTCTAGGCTGACTATTGGGTTATCGGAGTGTCAAATCCATCCGTGCCCACCCCTCGCATCCCAGAAAGCTTTGCTTCGGTGTGACCCACTTCTGAGAGAACATTGCTAAAGACTTGACTGCTCTCGGAGGAGTGAGAGAAAATGAGAGCAGAGAGAGACAGGAAGGTAAAAATATGACAGAGTAAAGAAGTCCGACCGCACTAACGGGGGCGCTTAGGCTGCCAGTGAGCGTGAATGAGGGGTCAAGCTCAATCCATGTTATCAAGCTCATCAGGTCTAAAGGAGCCCACTCTGCTCCTATCATATGACTCCTCAAGCCCTATACTCGCTCTCAATCGAGCCCCTCTGCCATCTGTGCTGGGAAACCTGAACCCGCCGCCCCACCTGCTGTTTACCGCCAGCCTCCATCCACCGAAGACATCATGTATACACTTCCTTTCCGTCCCTCCTGTCTTCTTTCACTTGCTCATGTTCTAGTATCCATCTTGCTCTTTTCTGCTGTCCAGTGCAGAGTAACCTAGAGATATGAGAATAAATATAGACCAAGAAAGTATTGCAGTAAAATTGTCACATATTTAATCTGGTGAAAAACAACCATTCAGATGTGAGAGGGCTGTTTGACCAACAAACTAAACCATCAGTCACTATTTGGTTAATTTTATTTGATATTTAGGGGCTGATAATAGGTTGCACATCAAAGGCATTATAGTTTTATTAACTATAAATTTTTTTGGTGTTTTTGGAGCCTAAGTGTGCCAACTTTTTTCCTGTTCTCATTAACCCTTTGGGGTCTGACGGGGTTTTGGGGCCCTGGAGAAGTTTTGATGTTTGTGTTTTTTGCAGTATCTTAACTATAAACTTCTATATATATATATATATATATATATATATATATATATATATATATGTGACCCTGGACCACAAAAAAACTAGTCTTATGTAGCACTTAAGTAGCACTTAAGTATACTTGTAGCAGTAGTCAAAAATACATTGTATGGGTCAAAATTATCAATTTTCTTTTATGCCAAAAATCATTAGGATATTAAGTAAAGATCATGTTTCATGAAGATATTTATTACATTTCCTACCGTAAATATATCAAGACTTAAATTTGATTAGTAACAAGCATGGCTAAGAACTTAATTCGGACAACTTTAAAGGTGATTTTACCAATATTTTGATTTTTTTTACACCCTCAGATTCAGATTTTCAAATAGTTGTGTCTTGGCCAAATATTGTCCTATCTTAACAAAAAAAAACACAATTTGTTGAGTCAACTTAAAATAATTTGTTACCTTGTTGCCTTAAAATTTTAAGTTCAGTCAACTCAAATAAGTTAAGTCAACTTGAAATGTTAAGTTGTACTAAGTGACAACTTAGATATTTGAGTTGACTAAACAAAAAAATAGGCTTGTTAAACTTAAAAGCTGGGCTTGTTACCCAGCTGCCTTAAAATGTAAGTTGAATCAACTCAGATATCTAAGTACAACTTAGTACAACTTAACCTTTCAGGTTTACAAAGTAACAAATTATTTTAAGTTGCCTCAACACATAGCTTTTACAGTGTTGTTTTGTCTTCCATTGTCACAATGGACCACATGTATATTTTAACGTTTTTATTTATAATTTATAATTTGCTACATTTGCTACACTTAAAGGAAAAGGTCAACCAACAATGATAATTTTGTCATCATTTACTCACCCTCATATCATTCCAAAACTGTAAAAGTTTCTTTATGTTAAACACAAAAGAAGATATTTCGAAGAATTTTGAGGAACGAAACAGTTGTTGGTCCCCAGTGACTTCCATAGTAGGGAAAGAAATACTATGGAAGTCAACTGCTTGATTACCTTCTTTTATGTTTAACATAAGAAAAAAAGTCATACAGGTTTGGAACGACATGAGGGTGAGTAAATAATGACAAAATTTTTATTTTTGGGTGAACTATCCCTTTAAAAACACACACACACATGCACCTTCCCCCTTCTGTCTGACCTGAAATCCTTCCAGGATGTATGCTAAAATAGTCACCTTTAAGTGCCCTCTTTACTTTCACCTCTCCTCCTGTATCCTTTCCTTTCCTGCTCTCTGCCCTCGTCTTCTCCCTCCATCACTCGATAACCGCCCTGTTATCAGCCACACTTCTAATCCTTCAGTAACCGTCCCTGAGCCGGGCAGTCTGTTAGCAGTAATTACTAATACACAGGCCGAGAGGCAGCATATTGTGTACTGTGTGTACAGCAGGAGCGAATATCTGCCTTGGAGGAGCAAAAGAAAGACTGCTTTATAATTGCTACCTTATCCTTCTCCACTGTGTTTGAGGTCAGTGCTGACATATGTGCTGTAACACCCAGGTTAACTGCTCTCTTTCTCTCTTTCTCTCTCTCTCTATTAGCCGCTGCTGTGACAAGAAAAGTTGTGGCAATCGTAACGAGACGCCCTCTGACCCGGTCATCATCGACAGGTAAGAGCTGGATATCAGATGTTTGTATGTGCGTTTCAACATATTTGATCATGACACGCCTTGTTAGACAAGAAGGCCAGTGGAAGTGTTGAAGTTGTTAGGGTAGATTACATATTTAATTTGACAAATAAAAAAATTTCCACACCGCACTTTCCTAAAAAAAGCCAAAATTAAGAAGAATATAAATCTTTATACACTACCAGTGTATAGCAATAGATACCACTGTTCAAAAATTTGGGGTCAGAGGTCAAAAAGTAAAAAAATGACTGACAGACTTGGTGTACAAACAAATAACAGTCTGTACTTCTGAAATTTAAATAAAAGGCTATGTTTTAATTAAATAAAAGAGTCTATGTTTAATGCAGTGTTGGCATTACTACAGAGGTAATGCGCTAAATAAATTCAAATTACTTTAATACAAATCTGATATACAAGTGTTGCTCTGTAATGGCTTTGTGAACACACTCTGGCTGCTCTATATCACTATATACACTCTATTGCTTGGTATTAAACTGTGCAAATCAAAGGCAGCAGATCAAAGAATTCGCCATCAGTGAGAACTTGACAACAAGCATAAAAAAGCCTTTCCTGGGACCAGAAGCCATTTGTTTGCAAAAGAGTAATTGTTTAGTGATCGGGCTAGGCGGTTTTGAGGCCCTGTCGGGGTTGTTGAGTATGTAGTGTGCTCTGAAGTGTGCATGTATGAATAATCAACAGTGAAGATGTGCAAGACTTCTGGAGGCAAGAGCAGCGTGGGCAGCGAAGCGCGTCTCCTACCGTTTTTGTTTAAAAGATCATACAAACACGTCATGTTATTATTGCGAGTGAGACTATTTCTTTCTTGACTCGATGGTGTGAGCAAACTAAACATGGATTTCTGCAGATTAAAGTGTGTTTAAGTGTCAAAGGTGTGTTCTCATCTGTGTGTTAATAAGTCAGTGGCCTGTGCTATCAGATGAACACAGCTGTAGAGTAAGAGAGGCTTCTACCTGGCTGCTGTGTCTGTGTGGCTGGCCCGTTTCTGCTCCACTGGGCTAGAACGCTTCACAGCTTTCAAAGACAGCTGCAGCCCCTCGATGCCACGTGGCATCACCTCCACACAACGCACACGCTCGCACAAACACACTGCCCATCACTTACTCTTCTTGATTGTTTCTCATCATAAACTGAAATGCTTCCTGTTTGTAGCTGTTTGTGGTCCGATGTTGAGTTTCAGGTCGTGCATCTGCGCTCGAGGTCACCGCAGAGCCATTTAGGCTCAGGTGCGAGGGCATCGCTAATTGCCTGCGTATAAAAAAGGAATTAGTAACAGTTTCCTATTAGTCACGTGTCTCTGCGAAAATAGGTCATTTGAAACGAGAGGAGGGAAATATGGAAGAGTTTACTGGAACTCTCAATATTTTCTTGGCCGCGTTCACATTCTGGGGTTCCCAACAAACAAGACGCGAGATGGAACAGAATCAATTACGGCAGGCACAGACGAGCTCCCAAATTCATCAAAAATATGATTTTGAGCGTCTTCCTTCCCTTGAAGTTATTTAGCTGAATAAATAAGAGCTCATTAGTGTGGTCTTGTTTCAAAGAGCTGATTAGGTTTTACAGCAGTAATTAGCAAGGCTAGCGCTAATTCCTCTGGAAGAGTAATGAAAGTGATTTCCTAATTAGGTTCCTCTCATAAGACGGCACAACAGGCCACTTCAGCGAAACCAGAGGAATGTCAGGGAAATAAAGCCAACTAACAATGGCTTATTAGATTGTTAAAAGAACAAATCTTATGCGGGATGTGCGCTCCGGGCTTGAGTTTTTGGATTCGTTGGGAAGCTTCTGATCGGGATAAACTGAAACAGCTACACTCTAAAAAAAAAATGCTGGGTTAAATACAATGTTGACAGCAAATTTTGATTTAGTCTTATTCATAGTCTTTTGACTAAAAATGTTATTTAGTTTCAGTCACATTTTAGTCATCTGAATTGTTTTTCATTTTAGTCTAATAGATTTAGTCAGCTAAAATCCAGTGGGTTTAGTTACAGTGTAATGCATTTAAGCATTTCTCTAAAATTACCAAAATCATTGTATAGGTTTGATATTAAGGTTTTATCATGATAGACACAGATTTAACTGCTGTGACATGCAACATGCTTTTATATTAAAATGAAAAGAAACCACTTCTTATAAAGAAACAAGAACATCTTCTTTTTAATGAAATGCTAATAGTTAGGTAGGTTAATTATGCATTCTTTGTAACAACTTGTTTACCCCATTCTTCATTCTTTCAAGCAGACATATTTATTTATATAAATACTTTTAGATTAATCTGTATTAGGGCTACTAAAGTGATTCAGTCAAGAGCAGTGAGTGATTTTCTGTCTTTCTTTCGTTGCTTGATTATTTATTATTTATTGCATTATTATTAAACAAGATCACCACCCATGGACAAAAATATAAGACAAATTGAATTTATTCGGATGAATACAGCATAGTTTACAATATTACATACATATAAATCTTGTTTTACAAGCATTTTAGAAAAAACTTGCAACATTTAAAAGTAGCATTTTAATTTAAGTTTATTCAAACGTTCACTGCAGTCACTTTTCACCGAAATAGTGCTAATTCTTGTGCCAGTGTGTTGAGGAAATCTAAGCCGGTGATGGGCTGCTGTTCGCCAGGGGAATTTGAACCACAGACCGCTCTTTCACCTGTAGCTGAAAGATGTTGTGACTGACTCCACAACCTGCCCATTAAAAAGCAGAACTAAGATTAGAGAACATATGAAGAGTTCAGATGCAAAACCAGCTAAAAGCCATCTCGGTCAAAAATGAGATAATGATACTGAGTGAATGGTCCTGACACATAGTATACATGCATCAAATACTTTTACTTCACAGTCGCTACATTCCAGCCTCAGGCCAATCAGAAGCACCAGTACTTACATAGAAACCTATACAAAGTAGCCAGAAAGAAATGCTCATTTTAAAGAAATACGTCAGATGGATTTAGAGGCTTTTGCATCTGAACTCTTCATATTTTAACATCAAATGAAATTAAATTCAGTATTATTAAATGAATAAAATCAGTTTGTTATTCAAGGCAAAAGGCATTTCCATCGTGCGAAATGACCGCTGCTGATGCAGCTGACTGACGCAGCTGATTAACATCTCGTCCATGTATGTTGCGTTTCAGAAAATATTATAATTTACAGCACAGTAAAGACTTTATAAATGAAATAAAATGTATACAAACCTTTATTTTGCTGAAGAAGCGCATCAAATCAGCAGCGCTGAGAAGCGCTCTGACTGTAACTCAGCAGCTGGGTTGTTTCATCAGAGACAGGCTCAACCCAGCGGTTGGGTTAAAGAAAAAAACAAACAAAAAAACAATATTTAATAATCCAATAAAAATGACCCAGCAGCTTAGTTAGAGAAAAACTATCCAGCCCCTGGGTAAAAATATTAAAAAAAACCCAATTAAATGACCCAGCCGGCTGAACCCAGCATTTTTTAGAGTGTAGCTTTCTTCTCAGAGGGTGTGTTTAGTTTACATTGGATGGCTGTATCTAATCTCATTTCATGTGTAAATGTATGTGTGTCGTGATTGACTCTTCGTCTTCTCCTTTTCTTCTCCTCTTTTACCTTCTGAGCTCTGTTAATGCCCCAGTAAGATTATTTCAAATACTTTAATCTGCTCTCATTGACACAGACACAAAAGGCCAGTGACATCTAATAGCAGGCCTTTTCACTGCCTCCTGTTTCATCTCTTTCACATCCCTCAGAAGCACTCTCTCTCTCTTCTTCTTCTCTCTCTGGATTTCTTTCTCTCTTATCATTGTGTGTGTTAGGAGTAATTGAAGCTCAATAAGCCGTACAGTAATGGGGAAAGGTGTCGTTCTATCTCCCTGGGAACATTGCAGTTGATGCCTTCATCACCATGGATACTCTTAAACACTGATAGTGATTTCGGAGTGCAGAAAGTTCAGAGTTCCCGCGCTAACCGTGGGAGTTCTGTGGCTTTGAGCTCGGTCGTGAGCCCTGACCCCGCTGGAAGGCTTTATTTGTGATGTAATCTTCAACATCTGGATATCCACTTCACAGCGAAGGATGGAAAACGCCACGGAAAGGGTTGATGTGCCCTTTCTCTGAATGTTTAATGGAGGTCTTTGGCTCGCAACTATGTTGCTGGCTAGATCTGACCTTGTGGAAGAAGACCTTCGGCTCTCATGAAAGCAGAACAGGAAGTCATGTTTCACAGAACCAGTTTTGCTCCTGCTCTGCTAGGGAATGCTCACACAGGATGTGCTATTTTATTCACAAACAGAATGCAATAAAACATATTTCTAAAAGTTAAACATCTTTTAAAGTGATAGAGTATTGCAAACACAATGCTCATGGATTTAGATGCTGAAAAGAACATCACTTGTTTACAAAAAAAAAAAAAAAAAAAAAAGACGCAATAATGTGTTCTGTGTAAACAGGCCCTTATGGTGCATTATGGAATGGTGCCAATTTACAGTTTGTTTATAAACAAAATAATTATGTACACTACTGTTCAAAAGTTTTGGGTCGTAAGAATTTTTAATGTCTTTTTTAAAAAAAAGTATCTTATGCTCAACAAAGCTGCTTTTATTTGATCAAAAATAAAGTAAAAATATTAAAAATACAGTAAAAACATATAAAAAATATAAAATATTATTAGAATTCTAATTAACTGATTTCTATTTTAATGTATTTTAAAATGTAATTAATTCCTGTGATGGTAAAGCTGAATTTTCAGCAGCTATTGCTACAGACTAACATTTTGCTTTCTGTTTTTCCTTTTTTTTTTTTTTTTTTTTTTTTTTTTTTTTTTTTTTTGGATAAATAGAAAGTTAAAAAGAACAACATTTATTTAAAATAGAAATCTATATGCTCACCAAAGCTGCTTTTATTTGATCAAAACTACAGTTAAAAACATAAAAAAACTAAAGTAAAAATATAAAATATTATTTGAATTTAAAATAATAAATATAAAATATTTAAAATAATAAATAACTGGGTTTTATTGTAATATTTTAAAATGTAATTTATTCCTGTGATGGCAAAGCTGAATTTTCAGCAGCTATTACTACAGACTTCTGTTTTGTTTTGTTTTTGGATTATGATTTTAATGATTTTTTATTTTTATTTTTGTTGATAAATAGAAAGAACAATAAGAATAAAAAGAACATTTATTTGAAATAAAAATCTATATATGGTCACCAAAGCAGCTTTTATTTGATCAAAACTACAGTTAAAACCAAAAATACAATAAAAATCTAAAATATTATTAGAATTTAAAATAACTGGGTTTTATTGGGATCTATTTTAAAATGTAATTTATTTCTGTGAAGGCAAAGCTGAATTTTCAGCAGCTATAACTACAGACTTAAATTGTCTTAAATGATGACATAAATCTATCTATCTATCTATCTATCTATCTAGTCTGCTGAGCTAAAGGAGCAACATGTAAGCAATAAAACCACACCTCAAGACTGGATGGCTGGGAACGAGACAGTGCCAGTGGGCAGCGTTATATTCCTGCAGTATGTTTGCATTAGTGGATTAGTGGGCTCTATTTCACAGAGCTGCTCTCTGAATCGGTGGCCAGAGAGTGATCCTCACAGGCTGGGGCTCCCATTGTTAACGTAATCCTGTCCGGTCTGTAGGCCTATTGTGTGGCAATTAAGACTGAGAGACTGTGGAGAGCTCAGCGTGAGCATCTGTGTGTGTGAGCCACGACAGTGATACAGTGAAAGAAAACATTTGCGGTAAACATGTTTCGGCCGATTCTCTCCGAAAATGAACTGGGGAGTTTTCACTCTAAAAGAGATAGGAAGTGCGAAGTGAAGGAAAATGTGTGCGTTGGCCTTTAAAAAGTGTGCGTGACTCTCCAGGCTGGGCTGTCACAGCTGCTGAAAGGTGATGTGCTCCTATGCAGTGACAATGTCTCTTCCTGAAGAGAGAGAGAGAGATACTGTGTGTGCGTGCTTGTGTTTGTGAGTCTGTGTGTATAGGTGTATATGTGTGGCCTACTTAAGCCCAAACGGTGCAGGAATAATAAAAGGCCAAGCTCTGCTGTTCCGAGTTAATACAGGGTTAAAGATATGCAGCTCACTGTCAACAATCCCATCATCCGCCTGGATGGTTCCCAAAGAAGAGCATGCACTCCTCTCCACTCGCCCGTGCCTGTGTGTGTGGCCTTGTGTGTGCTGTCCTCCCTTGACAACTTTACCATTCTGTCTTTACTCTCTCTCTTTACTCCCACTTAGCTTCTCTGTTGCTCTCTCTCCCTCCTTCTTTCTCTGTCACACACACACATTTATCCAGGTATGTAAATGTCTAAATCAGATGTCACATTGACATCTATTATTCTTAAATTACGCTAATTAATTATAATTAATTGTATTATTTAAACAAATTAATTATAACTCAAAATAAGACATAAAACGCATAAAAAGTTTTTTACACTGAGATATATGTGACACTGGATCACAAAACTAGTCATAAGTAGCACAAGTATATTTGTAGCAATAGCCAACAATACATTGTATGGGTCAAAATGATAGATTTTTCTTTTATGTCAAAAATCATTAGGATATTAAGTAAAAATAATGTTTCATGAAGTTATCTTGTAAATTTCATACTGTAAATATATCAAAACATAATTTTTGATTAGTAATATGCATGGCTAAGAATTTCATTCAACAACTTTGATGATTTTCTCAATATTTAGATTTTTTTCATATATCGAAATAATTGCATCTCAGCCAAATATTGTCCTATCCTAACAAAGACTGCATCAGTGGATTCAGGGTCACATATGCTATGTTTGAAATAGATTTTATATATATGCATTTAAGCTACAGGTGCGTTTTCAACAATACACAGGTCTCCATCCACACTTTCTTAAGCAAATATTCTTTTAATCATTTAAAAATGCTTAATGGAATAATGCTAATAAAATTTCCTAAATGTGCATTTAAAAAAGCACATTTAAAACGCCCACTTCTGTAAGAATGCATAAACACATTTACTTAATTTATTGCTAAATGTGATGTTTATTTTCCTCATTCCTCATTCAAATTGCTTGAAAACTACTTCAGTGATGTTTTCATGCTTTAAACCGCAAGTCATTTTTATATTTCATTTAAAAAAGGTCAAAATGGCTTGAGCAGTGCCAATAACTTGTCCATTTACACTATTAGTAAAATTTTCTAATGTTTTTAAGAGAATTCTCTTATGCTCACTGAGGCTGCATTAATTTGATTAAAAATATTTAATTTAGTTTAATTTTATCTAACTAAAAACAGAATTATTTTAAATATTATTACAAAATAGCTGTTTAATATTTTAAAACATTTTAAAATGTAATTAATATTTCTGTGATGGCTGAAATTTCAGCAGGCATGCATAACTGTAGTGTAAAATGATCCTTCAGAAATCATCTTAATATGCTTCCTAGTCAAAAAAGTAATACATTTAAAATGCATTTATTTTATACTAAGTATAGTTCAAGCCTATTTACGTATTTACTGACATATCACTCGAGACTTACTGATATAAAAATTATAATTAAACCTTATTTGGAGTACTACTTGTGCCCAATGCACATTTCTTAATATTAAGCCTTAAATATGTTTTCATGTCAATATTGATGACGATTGTATGATCTTTAAAATAATATCGGTTTTTAAGTACAAAATATTTGAAGTGCACCTAAAGTATACTTGCAATAGTTCCACTTTAGCACAATCAAATATATTTAATTATATCTTTATATCTCACTTCCACACAGGAATTAAGTACGCAATTAGTTGTTCCAATTTAGCAGACTTAAAATATACCAGTTTAGTATATTAAAAGTACAACTGCAAGGTACTTTTATTAAGTACATAATATGTAAATGTATTTGTAGTATACTTTGCATGAAATAAATGTAATTTAAATACATTTTAGTGTATTTATTTTTCTCTAGGGCTGATTTAGTGCTCAATTTTGGATAGAAAGTTCAAAATGACAGCATTTATTTGACAGAAGAAGATTTTGTAAACTTATAAATATTTATTACTGTCGCTTTTTATCAATTTAATGCATCCTTGCTGAATAAAAGTACTCATTTAAGTTAAGAAAAAAATCCTTCTGACCTCAAACATTTTAAAAGTAATGTATATTTTGCGTCATTTTTCCCTGGAAGTTCCCCAGAATGGAAATTCAGCTTTATTTGCAAATTCTGGTTTTCTGCATAAATTACATTCGCAGTGATGGGTAATTTAGTCCCTAAATTCATTGGTCAGAAACACATGCAAACACACAGCTATTCTCTCTGCTCTACTTATTGCATTTCTGCTTATCCAGCCTGTTGTTCACACACGGGTCCATAAGGTTGTGATCTCTGGAAAGGCTGATCGGCTCTTCAGGCTAGTGCTGGAAACCCTGGCAGTTGGAGTCTCCTCCTCTGCTTTCACAGATAAGAGCCATGGATCAGCCAAACCACTGATCCACTTCACACGCTTTAGACAGAGATCTGACCCACAGGATGACTGATTAGCCACTCAATGCTGCTGACAACACTTACTGATGAGTAAGAGTTTGTAAGAGCAAAACAAAGAGAAGACTGCGATTTCACTCCAAGAAAAATAACCAAACTGTCTCATTTTCACACACTACTGGTGACACAGATTAGGCCAGTGTTGTTTTAAGAAGCTAGTGTGTGGGTGAGACCATGTGTTTGTGTGTTCATACGGAGGGTATTGTTGATGTATGCCATTTCCTCGCGAGTGTGTGTGTGTTGATTGAGGAATGTCAGACAGGAAGTGCTCCTCCCGGGGAAGGTGATGTCACCGCAGCTTCAGGGCGGCTTCCTGTCTAGTTCTGCAGCAACAGATGCACTCTACTCTTCCAATCACTTGCTTTTTTAGCCACAAACTCACATATACAGTGTTAAACCTGAGGTTTTTCTCAGTCTACTCTAAGCAGCCTCAGATTTCCCTGTAAAGGGCATGCTGGGAAAACATCCCCTCTGTGCCTCTCTCTACTGGATGCGCTCATGCAGGGACATCGGGGTAATCCTATTAGTTCTGTCAACACACACACACATGAAAACACACATACTTGAACAAATGATCAGCCACGTCCGTAAATTGCAAAAAAAAAAGGGTTTATTTAAAAAGCAAAAATATGAACATAAATGATTTTATTTTATTTTTCTCTCATGTTAATAAAAGGTCAAAAATAAAAATTGCTTAAGCAAAAAATGCATAAAATATTAAATAATTTTAATAGAATTTGAATTTAATTACACTGTTGTTATTTTTTTTTCATGTTTTAAGCAAAAATCTGAAAAAAATTAAGTGAGGTTCATACTCAATTTTTGGTTTTTAGATATTTTCCTAGGAAAAAAAAAAAAAAAAGAATTAGAAAAAAAGTCAAATTAAGAACATGGTTTTTTGCATTCAACACATTCTATATTATTTTCTCCCATCCAAATTGTGAGGCCAATCAAGATTTCATATATTTTTGTTTTGGATAATGATTTTAATGTGTTTTTTTTTTGTTTTTTTTGGAAAAATAAAAAGTTCAAAAGAACAACATTTATTTGAAATAGAAGCCTATATATGCTGGTCAAAACTACAGTTAAAAACATAAAATCTACAGTAAAAATATAAAATATTATTATAATTTAAAACAACTGGTCTTTATCTTATTATATTTTAAAATATTATTTATTTCTGCGACGGCAAAGCTGAATTTTCAGCATGATTACTACAGACACTTATATTAGCTACGCCTTGTTTTGTACTTATATTTTTTTTAATACAAATGTTTTGTAATGTTATGACTTTTACTGTGACTTTTGATGAATTTACGCACTCTTTATGAATATAAGTATTAAATTCTTTCATTAAAATATATATAAATATATCAAACTAAATAAATTTAGTAGAATTTGAATTTAATTACAGTATGTTAATTTTGTTATTTTAAAAATGTGTGTTCTTTCTTGTTTTAAGCAAAAATCTGACAAAATTGAGTGACGTTCATACTCAGTTTTCGCTCTAAGTAAAAGTAAATTGATCGTGTTGTAATGATAAAAAATAGACAAAAAAATCAAACTAAGAACATTTTTTTTGCATTCAATACATTCTGTATTGCATTCTATATTGGTTTCTCCCATCCATATGGTAAGGCCAATCAAGATTTCATAGATCTATATTTAGCATTGTGTAGCGCTCGGTGGGTGTGTGTATTTGCGTGTGCGCTGCACAGAGGGAACCCCCGTGTCTGAAGTCCATTGTTGTGGTTTGTTGTGTTTGGGATGCACTTCCTGTGGTGAGAGGTCAGCAGCGCGCAGCCTCGGCTGGCTGCTGAATAATTCATGCCATTGACTTTGTGTCAGCTTTCACAGGCGTGCCCAGGGATGTTTTATTCATTTATCTCATTTAGGGGCCCTGACTGCACCTGTTCCACCATTAAGCACCCTGCTCATTTGCATTAGATGCTAATTTAGTTTACCGGCAGGCCTGGGTTCCCCTATTTTCATTATATTTTCTTAAAAACAAGTATTATACTTACACGTGCACCATGAATGTATGTGGTGTGAGTCTTAAAAATAAGAATGAAAGAGAGAAAGAGGGATTTTGTATTCGTTAAGCACTCAATGTTCACTAATTATAGTTTATAGTAAAAAAGTGCCCCCATTACTGAAACTCATAACATTGGAAGTGTGTGAACACGAGTATGTGTGTGTGTTTAGAAGGTGTCAGAGGGAACAGACTTGCCCTGGAGCAAGTTAAGCACAGATGTGCCTCTTTATACCCCTTCTCTTAGCTCCCGCCCTATTCCCTCACTCCGCATGAAGATCACCTTTCTTTTAAACACACACACACTGTCATTTCCCCTGTCATCCATCTGTCTCTCTGTTTCTCTCTTTGTTCTATTTTTATCGCCACAATCATGTCATCTTGGGACTGTACTTTGCTATACATTTTCATTCAGTTCAGGTAAAGACCATGGAATGCATTATGTTAAATCAACTTGAAATGTCATTCGCAACCAATTTTACTTCCACAGTTTGATGCAAATGAAAAACAGGGCTTGATTTTAGAATATGAAATTGATTGGATAGTGAAAAGTGGACGTTACATATCAGAACAGAGACATTACATTAATGTGAGTAAGGACAAAAATTTGTTGATTCAACTTAAAATAATTTGTTACCTTGCTGGCTTAAAATGTTAAGTTCAGTCAACTTGAAATCAAAGTGACAACTTAGATATTTGAGTTCATTCAACTTAAAATTTTAAGGCAGCCGGGTAACACGCTCAGCTTTTAAGTTTAACAAACCAATTTTTTTGTTTAGTCAACTCAAATATCTAAGTTTTCACTTACTACAACTTAACATTTCAAGTTGACTTAACTTATTTCAGTTTACTGAATTAAAAATTTTAAGGTTGCAGGG
Organism: Labeo rohita; assembly: GCF_022985175.1. NCBI lineage: Eukaryota > Metazoa > Chordata > Actinopteri > Cypriniformes > Cyprinidae > Labeo > Labeo rohita. Next base: position 10,468,366 of record NC_066882.1, read on the forward strand.
TAACAAATTATTTTAAGTTGACTTAAGTTGTTTTGTTTTTTACAGTGTAGTTAGCTATTAGTTGTTTGTGATGACACTTAAAGAGATAGTTCACCCAAAAATGAACGTTCAGTTATTGAAGAGTTAGTTCACCCAAAAATGAAAATTAGCCCAAGATTTACTCACCCTTAAGGCATCCTAGGTGGACTTTCTTCTTTCAGATGAATCCAATCGGAGTAATCAAATCGGAGTAAAATTTATCCTAGCTCTTCCAAGCTTTATAATGGTAGTGGGTGGGTGTTTCAATAAAGTACATCCATCCAAAATAAAAAGTGCTCCACACAACTCCGGGTGGTGACAATATCTTTATTTATCATGCACTTTTTTGATTAACAACTTTGCTGTTTACATTGAAGGATAGCTATGTTACAAACTGCAAAAAATATATTTTTCGAAAACCCATATGATCTGCTCTTTAAGAACTTAGAGTCAGTTTTTAAAGGACAAGTTCACTTGCAGAACAAAAAAATTACAGATAATTTACTCACCCCCATGTCATCCAAGATGTTAATGTCTTTCTTTCTTCATTCGTAAAGAAATTATGTTTTTTAAGGAAAACATTTCAGGATTTCTCTCCATATAGTGAACTTCTATGGTGCTCCTGCATTTGAACTTCCAAAATGCAGCTTCAAAGGATCCCAGCCGAGGAAGAAGGGTCTGATCTAGCAAAACGATTGGTCATTTTGTAAACAAATTGACAATTTATATACTTTTTGACCTCAAATGATCGTCTTGTCTAGACGTACCCTAACTGTATTGAACTGGAGTACAAGCAGAGCTAGACAAGACAAGCATTTGAGGTTAAAAAGTATATAATTTTTTTTTTTTTTTTAGAAAATAAACAATCGTTTTGCTAGATACGACCCTTCTTCTTTGGCTGGGATCACTTAGAGCCCTTTGAAGCTGCATTTAAACTGCGTTTTGGAAGTTCAAACTTGGGGGCACCATTGAAGTCCACTATATGGAGAGAAATCCTGAAATGTTTTCCTCAAAAAGACTGAAGGAAAAAAGACATGAACATCTTGGATGACAATGGGGTGAGTAAATTATCTATACATTTTTGTTCTGGAAGTGAACTTCTCCTTTAAGACCTCATCACTTGTTCAACCGCACCTCCCGTGTTGCCACCATGAGGGTGAGATGTTTAGAGCTCTCAGAGCAAATGTATTCAATGGAGGACTTTGTGTGTTTGTCCAGATCAGTTTTAGTTTGTGTGTACGTGCGTTTCATTAGTATGATGCAGAATACCGAGTCTTTTCAGTGGGTGACACTGCTCAAACATGTTTTTACCACTGAACGTGCTTTTTGCTGCTGGACGTGGTTGTGTATGCGTGTGTGCCTTACACTGCGCCCACCTGGAAATTAATCTTGTTTGTACTGTCTGAGACTGACTACATTACGCCTTATGTCTACTCCTCTAATTGCTTAACCCTACACCAGCTCTGCCCAATAAAAATATCTGTCTGAACTCTATGCCATGCCCTGTCAATTCAATCTACATTGGGAACCATTAAAGAAACAGTTCATCTGCAAAAAAAAGGTCATCATTTATGTACTCTCATGCAAGCCGCAATTATTTTTTTTTTGCTTTCTGAACATGCATCGAAGACTGACACGGAAGAGAAGAAATTGTTGAATAAAGTTATTTTAGTTTTCTTTGCGCTAGTATTCTCGTAGCTTCATAAAATTACGGTTGAACCACTGATGTCACATGGACTATTTTAATGATGTCCTTACTACCTTTCTCTGCCTTGAACGTGTCAGTTGTGTTGCTGTCTATGTAGGGTCAGAAAGCTCTTGGATTTCATCCAAAATGTCTTAATTTGTGTTCTGAAGATGAACAAAGGTCTCACGAGTTATCATTTTTGAGTGAACTAGGCCTTTAAGAATCAATAACAGCGACTTTAGTTTCTGCCTGTAAAGACATGAGTTGCAGTAGCTGTATAGGTCAGTAAGGTGGTGGAGAGGTCTATCGCTAACACTAATCATTATCTTTCTCCGTCAATATGCTGTACATCAGTGTTTCGATCACCAGCCTGTACAAACACGATTGCAGAGATGATGAGTGCAGCTATCGGATTCTCGTATCTCGAAGCCCACCATCAGTACTCAACATTTTGATTGACATCCTGTATATTTGGGCCTTAGGGCAGAGGATTGTGGGAACTGTAGTGCACAGTGAATGTGTGTTGGAGGCCAGCAGAGTTGCTGAGTAGCGGATGATTATGCAGCCCTAAGGTGTTGATGGCTTCACTGGGCTGGCCTGGAGCTCCCTCCCTGTTGTGTTCCTGATGTTTCTTTCTTTCTCTCTCTCTTTCACAGTCTTATTTTTTTTTTCCTGGGGCCGGGCAAAACTGCCTCAGGGGACTGTGGGTAACTGTGATTGACAGCCAGATGCAGGCAGAGGTCGAAGCTGCTTTAAAACGTCAATGGGCTTTCATCTTGTAGCGGACACCAGCTCGCTTTATACACACGCTCTCGCTCTTTCTCTCTCTTTATGTGCTCGAGCGCATGTACGTGCACAATCAACACGTATTATGGCGCTAATGCTATTGTAATACAATCTGCACTGAATTAGCCACTTATGGCTAGGAGTGAACAAGATCATTTCATGATTAGAGAGATTTTTTTTTTGCACTGCTGAATGAGAAACAGTCTAGACCAGCATAAACTTTCATGCTTGTCCAAAAAACCTCAACCAGCATTCCAGTTAACACGGAACGTTCGCATAACTTTGGCTACCGTTCTGGCAAGGTTCTCTTAAAGTTCTAAACAAAAGTTCTCAAAAGTTCTATGAAAAATTGCTTTTAAATGTTTGAGAAAAACTGGATGCTTTGAGGGTTCTGATCTTCTCTTGAAGCTGGTTGACCGTTGGAGACATGCTGGTTAAGAAGCCCACAACATATTGCTGACACTTTTGCTTAATTTTACTCAATTGGGGGTTGGGAACAAAAGCGTGCACAAGCACACACAGACACACATCTGTCTGGCAGAAGCTGGTGGAGGCGTCTCTCATTTCTCATCTGTTTCATCCTCCATGCGTAATCAGATTTCAGTGTTTTAGTGTTTGCTGAGGAAAGAGGACCGCTCACTCTCAGAAAGACGTACCTCAGCCTCTCTGTCTCTGCGTTTGTCTAGTGTTTTATGAATTACAAATACGTCTTACCTGCTGACTTACGTGTTTTGGTAAGTGTAGTGCGTGCTCTTGGTACGCGAATGATGTAGTGCCGGAGAGGTAGTGTGGATCTCTATTATTAATGTGCGTGTAGAAATAAAAATGCTAATCTTGTCTGTATTAATAGGTTGAACGCTTTCCGGGTTGCCTTGAAGTCCTGCGTGAAGTGATGCCAGGGTCCACTTCTACACACAAGTGTTCACGTTGTCATTCAGCGTTCACATACACTTAGAAACACACAATGAGAGAGAGAGAGAAAGCTGTGGCCCCTGGCGGGGTAAATGGTTGGCTCAGGTTACAGCTCTGTGTTCTGGATGAAGAGAAAGAGAGAGAGAGAGAGAGTGAAAGGGCTGTGAAGGATATTCTGAATCACAAAAGGGTCAGAGGATGAAAAATAGATGGACATGTTAGTTCAGCTCTGGGTGCATTCAGAGCTGGTTTCTCACCTTCCCTCAGAACTCACCTGACCTCCTGTCTGCGGCGCCTCTTTTTAGGGATACACTGCAGAAGAGTTTGGAGGTTTTTATATATGTGCCTTTCAAAAGCACACAATCAAGGTCTGTTTTAAACCCTAGTGAGCTTCCTCTGTAGGTATCATTTTCATGGCAGATTGGTGTTTTTGAGAAGTGTGCAGTTTATGCAAATTATGCTGCCAAAGTCACCTCATTTGCACAAATCCTAAAATTTGCAGAAGTTCTAAGCATTGCATGTAACTTTGGTGGATAAGGCAGTTCTCCATGAACAAATTAATAGCATATATAAATAAAACAAATGAAAATAATAGAAATTAGATATATGATATTATAGTATAAGTAACGTTTGGAGTCTTGGAGTCAAAATTTCTACAATGTTAAAAAGCAATTAGAAAATTCAGAAGAAGATTTAGTTTTTCAGTAACTGTAATAAATTACATTTAAAATATATTAAAATAGAAATAAATTATTGTAAATGTAAATATTCCACAATATTAATGTTTTATTGTAATTTGATAAAAATAATGCAACCTCTGTGAGCATAATACGCTTTCAAAAATATGAAAACTCATACAATTTAAATTTTGAAATTTTTGTGTATATAATATATACTTAGAAATGTATTCAGTATAAACCTGTTTCTGCCTTTTGTAAACAAATGTAAGTACGTAAAATGTTTAATTGTGAGAAGTTTCATTTAAGAAATAATGTCACAATCATGACATTTAAAATCAGAAATAACATTTGTTACTGAAAAAAATTCTGGCTTGCATAAAAATAAATATTCTAAAATATATAAAAATATATATATAAAAATATATAAAAAAAAAACAAAAACATTTTAAATAAATTTAGTTTTGCAGTAACAGAAAAACATATTTAAAATATATTAAAATGTAAAACAATTATTGCCAATAATATTTCACAGTACTACTGTTTTATTGTAATTTGATAAAATAATGCAACCTCTGTGAGCATAATACACTTTCAAAAATATGAAAACAAATCATACAATTTTAAAATTTGAATGGTAGTGTATATAATATATGCTTAGAAATTAATTTAATTTAAGCCTGTTTCTGCCTTTTGTAAACAAATTTAATTGCGTAAAATATTTAATTGTGAGACGTTTCATATAAGAAATAAAGTCACAATCATGACATTTAAAATCAGAAATAAAATTTGTTATTGAAAAAATCTGGCGTGTATAAAAAAAAATATATATATATATAGTGTGTATGTATATGTGTGTATATATATATATATATATATATAAATGTTTACAAATATGTATATAAAAATATAAAAATATATTTGTAAAAAATTATTAAAAAAAAGATAAAGAAATAAACCGTTTTGTAGTAACAGAAAAAATATAAAACAATACTGTTTTATTGTAATTTGATAAACAAATTTGTCATTTGTAAACAAAATGAACAAAATTGAACAAATTGTAAAATATTTCATTGTCAAAAGTTCCATACAAGAAATAAAGTCACAATCCTGACATTTAAATTATATATATATATATATATATGAATTACATGTAATAAAATTAAATAAATAATGACTACGTTATTCCAAATGCTATGAATATTTATGCATTCTAAATAAATCACTGAGTTAAGATGCAACCATAGAAGTCCATTGCCTATGTAAGCAGTTGGCTTTAGAGTACCTCACTAGGTTTTGACAGCTGTAGTCACCCTGTTGCTTTCTCTCTTTCTCTTCAGCCAAGTGAAAATCCACTGTCTTTCTCTTGTTCTTTTTTATTTCACGAAGCCTAAATCTGACTCCCTGCCTGCTCGTGTTTCTGTCTGCTTTTGTTCAGATGTTTGTGAAGGGGATGTGAGAGCCACACTGACCCAAATGAATTATGTCCCAGTTCTCCAGAGGCAGTGCGTCAACTATTTAGGGCATTCTGTGCAGGAGATTTTAGACCTAAGAGAAAGGGTGCATGTGAGAGAGAAACACAACGGAAAGAGAAAATATGCCCCCTCTTTACTAGGTGCAAATTAGGATGCCTCCACCTCATATGAAAACACATCATGGCCAGATTTACACACAGGTCATTTTGAGGTAAGCTATTTTTACTCAGACTATATGCTGTCAGTCACAGATGTTTGAGAATTACAGGGAGTGTTGTTTTGTTTAGGATGGTCGTGTCTGTGCATTTGATACTTCCCAGTGTGCACTGCACAGGAAGTGGACTACAGCCTCCCACTGTGGTCTGCATTGTTGTTTTAGCACTCCCCTCCACCCTGAGCCCTGACAGCACGGCACCAGCGCCCAAAAACAACAAACATGTCCGGTACACTTCAATCTGCACATATATCACGCCATTGTCAGAAAAGGCTGCTCACATTCATTAATTGCTTCAACTCAATTAAAGGATGGCAGACTTTAAACCAGCCTTAAGAGCCTCATTCTCTCTATCTGTCTGACCTTCATCTAGACTCTCTCCATCACCAATAGTGTTATGGAGCACTGAATTCCTCCAGGTCCTGCAGATTCTTCAATTTTCCAGCATCTTTTGCATATTTAAACCCTTTCCAGCAGTGACTGTATGATTTTGAGATCCATCTTTTCACGCTGAGGACAGTTGAGGGACTCAAACACAACTATTAAAAAAGGTTCAAACATTCACTGATGCTCCAGAAGGAAACACGGTACAGTAAAAGCTGCTCCAGAAGGAAACACGGTACAGTAAGAGCTGTACATATATATATATATATATATAAACTTTTTGAATTTGAAGATCAAGGTAAATTGTACTTATTTTGTCTTCCGGGAAACATGCAAGTATGTTCTGTTGCTTCCGAAGGGCAGTACTAACTGGAAAAAAAAATTATATTTCAACAAAATAAGAAAAATGTGGACATCTTCATCCTGTTCAAAAGTTTTAATGCATCGTGTTTCCTTCCTTACTGCTGGAAAGGGTTCAAATATGCAAAAGATGCTGGGAAACTGAAGAATCTGCAGGACCTGAAGGATTTTTCTGAAGAACAGTGCTCAGTTTAACTGTTCAGAACAAACAAGGGACTCATGAATGACCATCACAAAACAAAAAACAGTCATAGATCATCCAGGTAACCACACGCAGTATTAAGAACCAAGGTTTCCCAAACTTTTGAAGGGGGTTATTTTAATAATTTCAGCTTTTTTTGTATTGTGGACTATATGTAAACATCTTTTATGTAAAATATCTTACTCAGGACAGTACTAAATAAAAAATAACATGCATTTTGTATGATCTCTCTTATTTTATTCACATTTTCACCAGATTCTGCAAGTGGTTCCCAAACTTTGGCATGACACTGTATCTGTCAAATTCACCTTACAGTCAACTATTTGAGTCAATAAGACAATGTTTTTGTCAGAAGTCTCTTATGCTCACCAAAGTGGCATTTATTTGAGTTTTTGAGGAAAGCATTCCAGGATTTTTCTCCATATAGTGGACTTCAGTGGTGGACAACAGGTTGAAGGTCCAAAGTGCAGTTTCAATGCAGCTTCAAAGGGCTCTACGCAATCCCAGTCAAGTAATAAGGCTCTTATCTAGCAAAACGATCGGTCATTTTCTAAAAAAAATAAAAATGTACATACTTTTTAACCACAAATGCTCATCTTGCACCAGCTTGTTTAAAGTCAAAGCCCTTTACAAAAAAATGGATGATTTTGAAGTTGGAGAAGAAAGTGATTCAGAATTTTTCACCCTACCCTAACTTTTTGAACCAAAGTACACAGATGAAGAACTAACCACGTGTGACCTTTCCAACGCGATTGCGTAATGCTTGAAGTTGTAGCTAGTGCAAGATGAGCATTTGTGGTTAAAAAGTATAGAAATTGTATTTGTTTTTTAGAAAATGACCGATCACTTCGCTAGATAAGGCCCTTATTCATTTTTTTTGTGTGTAGATCTCTTTGAAGCTGCATTGAAACTGCAATTTGGACCTTCAACCTGTTGGCTCCCGTTGAAGTCCACTATATGGAGAACAATCCTGGAATGTTTTCCTCAAAAACCTTAATTTCTTTTCTTTTCCTTAATTTGTCATCTTGGATGACATAGAGGTGACTAAATTCCTTTTGGAACCATTCTAGAAAGTGGAAATTCTGTCATCATCTAGTGTACTCACACTTCTGTCAGTCGAACAAAGATTTCTTGTATCTGTGTCAAACTCATAAAGGGGCAAAAACGTACCATAAATATGGTCGATGACACTTATTAAGCTTTGCGACAGCTTTGTGAGAGAAACAAATTAAAACCAGTGTCGTTATGCAGTGGTTAAATGGCAGAATGATCATTTTTGGGTGAATTGCTTTAAACATGAGGAATAAAGTCTTGGCTTTAAAAGCCACAGAGGGCTAATCTGCCACTTATTACTGTTCGTTGTTCGGCTCTAGTGGGGAAAAAAGCTGAACAGCTGGGCTGTATACCACCCAATTACCTCATTCTTCTGTTCTGACAGGTTGAGTTTTATCTCCTGAACAGATTACACGTTGAATGTTTACTGTAAGTGACTGAGAGCAAGACGATGCTGCTGAAAACTGATAAAAACAGCTAAATGTATAGAGTTTAGAGGAAGGCAGTGATCCAAAACTGCAGTACTAACGCTTACATAACATCCTGTCTCTCTTGTCCTGATTTCTGCTATATGTTTGCATTTGTTTTTGAACTGACAATCCCTGCACCTCCTGCTTCTCTCTCTTTGTCTTTTCCTTTCTCTGTCCACGAGGCGAAATGGAATGATGCAATTTTCTAATTCAGTCAAATAAAGCTCTCCTTTTGTCAGCTGTCAGACGCCAGGCTTACAGAGGTCAGAGGTCGTCATGCTGCTCTTAGGAGAGCGCTCATCGATTAGCCGTCAAGCCGCTGCCGCCTCGCCTGTTCCGAGTGGGAGCGATGGAGGGATGCTGAGCTCCATTTCCATAATTGCTCAGTGCCTTAAGTGCTGGAACCTTTAGAACAGAGGAGGTTGGAGGAAAAAACAGATGCAGAAATTATAACCCAAATACAGTTATTGAATATCAGTGGATGTACGAACTGGACGATATTGATCTGTAATTGAGCAGGAATAATTCTTCCAGGCATTAAAGCTTCACCCCATAGCATGGCTCGCTCTTTCTTTCAACAGGCTTTTATTGTGAGAAATGGAGCTTAATATCTGCAGTGTAGCTTAGGTTTATTCCTCACATATATTTTCACATTCTTTTATCAATGTGGCACAATGTCGTTTCAGGGTAGTGGTACCAAATCAAACTTTTTCTTGCCTTAGTCTTAAAATATTCGCTCTACAGACAGAAAATGAATTCAAACCTATTCCAATTCATCACCAAATGTAAAACGGAAGGATTTGTCAATGAAAAATCATATTGATCGAGTACTAATTTGAATGCTGGAAGAGACGTCCTTCTCAGTGTCTCAAATTTGATTTCCATAAATGTTTAAAAATATTTTATGTTATTTTATAGATCCGAAAATAATCATAATAACATAATTTATTATCTAAACATTTTTGAAAAGGAAAATAAATAAATAAATATTTATTAATATTATATATAATAAATATGTATTTAATATTAATTAATTATATTAATTATTAATATTTAATATATCTAATTATAATAAAAATATATAAATATTTTTATAGTTATGCTCAACTTTAAAGCTTACAAATTTTGGAGTAAAAACAAAAAATAAATTAAGTAAATAAATAAATAGATAAATATATATATATATATATTTTATAGTTATGGTCAGCTTTAAAGCTTAAAAAATTTGAATTAAAAATAAATAAATAAATAAATATTTTTATAGTTATGCTAAACTTTAAAACTTGTTTATTTTCGGATTAAAAACTTAAAAAAATAAATAAATAAATTTTTTTATAGTTATGCTCAACTTCAAAGCTTGCAAATTTTGGATTAAAAACTAACTAAATAAATAAATATATGAAAAAGCAGGGAAAAAAAAGCTTTGGAGTCAGTATAATTTTTGGGGGGTGGGAAGAAATTATAGAAATGAATACTTTTATTTAGCGAGGATGCTTTAAATTGATCAAAAGTGATGATAAAGACATATATAATGTTAGAAAAGATTCCTATTTCAGATAAATTCTGTTCTTCTAAACTTTCCATTCCTCAGTGAAACCTGAAAAAATTCTACTGAGCCATTTTCAACATAATAATAAATTTTGAATATTAGATTGATTTCTTTTTGAAAGATTGTGTGACTGGTGTAATGATACTAAAAATTTAGCTTTGAAATCACAGGAATAAATTACATTTTAGAATATATTCAAATAGAAAACAGTTATTTTAAATAGTAAAAATATTTCAAAATTTTACTGTTTTTGCTGTACTTTGGATCAAATAAATGCAGGCCCGGTGAGCAGAAAAAACTTCTTTAAAAACAATAAAAATCTTTCTGTTCAAAAACTTTTGACCGGTAGTGTATATATACAGACACACACACTGTTAAGTAAATTCTCTCCTAATAAAGCTATATATTTCTCTGATTGGCCTTTCTGATTGACTGACAGCCATCTTTCGACCACTTAATGCTGAAGGGATGGAACAAACTCAGCAGAGCAGAGCCTGGCAGACAGCTCATCTGTTTACGATTTGAGTCCGGCCAGGAAGAGAGGTCACAGGTCAGCAGCGTGTTCTGAAAGGTGTATGCTGAGAGAGAGCGAAAGACAGAGAGCGAGAGATACGGGATGGGAGGGATAAAGGGTGGTCCTGTCACAACATGGCTGCTTCCTTCCACATGAAGACCACTAAACCGCAGCATTTCCTCTCCCAGAGCGGCTTCTATCATTAGAATGTGGAATAACACACTAAATTGACTGATGACGGTTGCCTCGCGGAGCCTTTCTTAAGCCGTAAAGGGCCCCTGATAGCTGTGGACATGGCTTTTATCGACCCCGCACTTGTGCGTATTAATAAGGTCTGCTGCTCACATTCACTCCTCTCAGATCTCCTTATCTATGTTTCCTCCCACATGACAGATGAGTGTGTCTGGGGCGCAGCATGGTCAGACAATGGCTGTATGTGTATGTGTATGTGTGTGTGTGTAATGAGTCCAGACCAGCAGCGCTCTGATTGCTGCTGATTTAAGGCTGTGCTCCGTGCTGTTAATGGTCTCACACTGCGATAGAGAGGTGGCTCTGGGGGCAGGGCCATATTTAACAGCCCCTGACTGCTCATTACTGGATGTCCCTGATCACCCGCACTCCTCGTCTTATCGTTTAAGGTTGGCGGCTTGAATTTTTGAGGATGAAAACAATTAGACGTGAGATTTACGTCTGCATAGTCATTTTTACAATAATGAGAGCAACGAGGACTGGATAATGCAGAGGATAAACATCCACGGATGTAGCGGGGAGAGACAGCCTCAGCGTGTGCTGTTTTATTGAAGCTCTCGTTTCCTGACCTCTACATTACTACATCATCAAATTACAAATTCCATTACAATGAAATGTTTACAGCGTCGCTGCTCTGCCCGCTCCACACATCTTCCCGTGACCCGTCCGCGTGTCCGTGCGTACGCGAGGAGATGACTATTTGCCGAGCGCAGGGCCGTGCATGTGCATGAATACCGAGATTACACTCGAAATAGCAGATGAGAGTCTTCCGAGCAACCTGAATGAATATCTAGAGGTTTACATAGAGAGAAAGAGCCAGCTGTCTTGCTGTCACGGCATGCTATATGCAGCTGCACAGCCATTATGGCGAATGTGTGCATATTTGGTACATACTTGCAGATTTGAACCACCTTCATTCAATCTGCCTGTGGGTTATAAAGGTGCTAGATAACTAATAGACACTCACAAGGTGAGATCAACCACTCTATTGCTGTGTTCAGGGTCTTAAAGGGATAGTTCAGACAAAACAGAAAATTGTGTTATTTTCTCACCCTCATGTTGCTCCAAGTCTTTTTGACTGTAAAAACAGCATTTTTACATATAACTTTTCTGTACAATGACAATTCAATGGCATTTCATAAAAAGCAGCCTAAAATTAATTTATACAACTTGCTGTAAGTCTTCTGAAGCCATTTTATAGATTTAAGAATGTTTTTTAAAACAAATAAATACTTTTATTCATCAAATTAATCAAAAGTGACAGTAAAGAGATTTGTAAGGTTACAAAAGATTTCTTTTGGCACTAAATACTGTTCTTTTGAACTTTCTATTCATTAAAGAATTAAATAAGTTTCAGCATTGATAATAAATGTTTCTTGAGCAACGAATCGGCATATTAAAATGTTTTCTGAAGGATCATGTGACACTGAAGACTGGAGTAATGGATGCTAAAAATAGCTTTGCTAAATGATATTTAAAAATATATATATATATATAAAAAATATACACTACTGCTCAAAAGTTTGGGATCGGTAAGACTTGTAATGTTTTTTTAAAGAAGTCACTTATGCTCATCAAGACTGCATTTATTTGATCAAAATACAGAAAAAAAAACAGTAATACTGCAAAATGTTATTACAATATAAAATAATGGTTTTTATTTTAATATATTTTAAAATATAATTTATTCCTGTGATGCAAAGCTGAATTTTCATCAGCTGTTACTACAGTCTTAAGTGTCAGAATTATTCTAATATACTGATTTATTATCAGTTGTGTGGCTTAATATTTTTTTCTGGATTCTTTGATGAATAAAAAGTGAAAAAGAACAGCATTTATTTAAAATAAAAATATTTTTAAACATTTTCCAAACAATTTTAGACTGGAGTAACAGCTGCTGAAAATTCAGCTTTGCATCACAGGAATAAATTATATTTTAAAGTATATTAAAATAAAAACTATTATTTTATATTGTAATAACATTTTGCGGTATTACTGTTTTTTTCAGTATTTTTAATCAAATAAATGCAGGCATGATGAGCACAAGAGACTTGTGTACATATATATATATATATATACATACATATATATAAATGCAAAACAATTATATGCATCACATATAACAAGTGCAATAGATCAAACACATACAGGGTTTGTGCTTTGTAATATCGAGGTCAAAGTCATGAACTGTTGAGAAGAAGTAACATTAAAAATGCATGAAGAATATTAGTGTGTTTTTTAAATAGATTTAGAAGGATTGCTGTTTGATTATGTGCCTACTTGGTTTGCATTTACTGTGAGAGTTTGTTTTCCCCTGTTTTGATGTTGAATTGTAAATGAGAGCTTGTAAATTAGCTGCCTTATTTTCCTATTTAATGCATCATGGTATAAGTGTCCGTGATTAGTGGGATGTTAATTAGTAAAAATGCTCTAAAAGGACTCGGGATTTATGTGGCCATCACATGGCCGCTTCCTGAGAGATGCAGAGAAAAAAAAAAGCAGAGGAAATGCGGGTGCACGGAGAGCTCTGGCTGGGTAAATAAATTCATAAAAGGTCCATGTGATATATAGTGCTGAGATCCTCACGGACAAATGCAGGAAATTTTTGTGACCTGAATTCACAGGAAGAATACCATAAATTTGATGGTGTTGGTGCTTTTTCTTTGCTCCTTCTTTCTATCCTGGTTAGAATTAGTGATTTAGGACAGATTCAGGAATGAATTAGATTATAGATTAGTGGAGGAAAAGGAAGGAGTACTCGACTCAGTGTTCCTTGATCCGACAGTGAATCTGGAAAGATTCATTCAATTTGTTTTTTAAATGAGGTGTGAAATGGGGCTCTGCCACTCTGTTGGCTCTTTGTTTTGTTCCCACACCTCTGATTTGTTTGGACACCCTCAACGAGGAGTCGTCTGTTAAGTGCCACGCTCAAGCTGTGTAGGCAGATTAGCCTCGCTCTAAACACTCCGTAATTGAGCGCAGAAGCAAACGGGGCCGCACAAGTGCATTTCATCTATCTTATACTCTTCTCTAGGTCCCTTTAATTTCCTCCTTCCTTCCTTTTCTGCTTCTTGCTTCACTCATTTGCACTGAGCTATAAATAAAAAGACCAGCTCCTGCAAGAGATGTACAGATTTGCGTCTGAATGCTCCCTCAAGCCATAACCAATATTATGATTCCTGACAAGTCAATGTAGAATGAGACATGCAAAATAAAAGTTCATACTCCCCAGCCCTACATCGCTCTCCAGCCTCCATCTGCAATGCCTAGATTCATTGGAAAACCTGCCTCTTTCTACATTTTTGCAAAAAACGTATCTGTAAATACAACTCACTACAGTTTCTAGCTGAAATGGCCACTAGTGACAGTAAAACAGCAATTTTCATTCCTTTTCACAACTTGCATAACACTGTTATGCTCTCAGTTTGCTTTTACCATAGTCAGGTGTGGACATAAGTTTTTTAGCCTGGTTCCCATAAGAGAACCTGGAGATTTGGTTTGGTCCTCCCCCTACACATAGTGTGACCCATTAAATATAACTCTAATTATTAAATTAATTAATAATAGTGATAATAAAATCATTGGGCTTTATTTATTTATTTTTTTAAAATAAAATAATAAAATAGTATTATGTTTTAAAATAAAAAGGGAGTATTAAATTACGATTATTTTATAGTAAACTTAAAAATAAAATGATAAAATGTACTTCATGTGAATTTTCATCATTTTCAAGCCTAAATTAGCAAGCTTTTATTTTGGCGGGTTGCAACAGGTAAGTATACGCGCTTACGCTGGGTTTAGTGCTTCCGATTAAAGAGTGTTCAGTGTGTTTTAAAAACGGCAGCGAATAGCCTAAAATTATGCTTTCAGTTCAAACAGAAATCTTAGTATTACAGTTTGTCGATCGAAAATGGTAACTGTGCATTAACAGCTGTCAACTATGTCGGTACGCAAATGCGCGCTCTGAACTTATTTACATTTTGCATTTTCTTATTTTGGTCATGCGTGCGGACCAGCAGACCACTTATGTGCACCCCTGACCATAGTGCATGATTTGCATACTGATACATTTTGAAGTTCAAATCATAACCAGTTTCATAAATATGGCTTTTCCGATGTAGTAAACTTGCTCAGTAGCGCCCCTGGTACAGCACTGCACTTGCCACGCAGAGTGTTTTATTGCCATTCATCTGACATTTCATTTTCCAAACTGCTACGATATGTAGTTACTCAATAATATTTTGTTGTTTATAAGACTGTGGTCCAAAATCAATTTCATACAACCCATGTTATTCACTACAACAGCTTGTGAAATTGCTTAATAATAGCAATATTGAAGCCGTTGCAAAATAAAAATTCTACAGATAAATCCTGTGGGAGTTTTTTTGCAAGATGCGAAATACGTACCAATAAGTACATATCATTGCAGTTTCCAACAGAAATTAACACTAGAGGTGGTAAAACAGTGAGTACTTATAATTGTTTTCATACAGTTATGATTACAGCTCCATATGTTTCACTTTCTAGGCATAACAAGCTTTCTCAGTAGCTCAGCCGGCACGGAATTGGACTTCCAGGATACGAATCCTGTGAAAAACATGACTCACAATGAAAGAGCTGCAGAGATCAAAACCAAGCTAAAATGGCATGCTTGTAATTGTGTTTTTACATCACATTTGCTTTTGTTAATACTATTAGGTGTAATGCAGATGGTACGTTTTTTAAAACGTCATGGAGCATTAGAGTTATATCGCCACTCAGCGGACATTTCAAGTCAGAACTGCAGTGATACGTACAAAACCAGTGTCACATAAAACGTACCGTATGTACGTTCATCTGTTCTGGAGTGGCTCTTTTAGCGCCACTCAGTGGACATTTCACTTCAAATGTATCTCGAAATGTACAAAGCGGTACATATTTCACATCTTCCGAAAAAGTTACCACAGGTACGTTTTCGTCATGAGATCAGGTTGGTTGAATCTCATGTTTAGGTCACATTTATTACAAAATATTTATGTAAATCAAGTAAATTTATTATATGAATAAATATGAATACATTGATATTTATAACTGAAAATAAATTACAAATTATATACTAATACAGTACAATTTTAAATTCAAATCATAACCAGCTTCATAAGTATGGCTTTTCTCATGTAGTAAACTTGCTCAGTAGACCCCCCGGTACAACACTGCACTTACCAAGCATAGTGCTTTATTGCCACTCATCGGACATTTAATTTCCTAACTGCTGCGATATGTACAACAACCAACATAATGCTGCCAAATTCATGTTTTTCTGTTCTGGATAAAACTGAACACGCTTTTAGCGCCACATACTGGACAGTTCACTTTGAATATCCTGCAGAATGTGCAAGAAGCAATGCAATATCATTTTGCATAAATGGCATCACAAGCACGTTTTTTCCTATGAGTCTGGGTTGTAAAAACAACACCAGGCTCATCGGCTCTGTCTTCACCTCTTCAGGAAGCTGGGCGGGAGACCCCAATACACAGGCTGACAGAGATGCTCTGTTGACAGAAAGATGCTTGAGATGCAGAAAATAACAGCCCGTGTGTGCGACTGCAGGAAGGAGAGCTTTGCTACGCCGTGACCTTTAAACCAAGTCTCACATCTGGCTTAAACCCCCCCTGCTTCTGAAATCATCCCCCCTACAAGGGACAGGAAGCTGCTTTTCCCTCATCCTTCCAAAAACAGGCCAGACAGACCACCACGCAGCAGCCGACCCCCTTCCACTGTCACAAAAACACACACTCACCCAGTAAGGCAAATAAGGAATCAGGCACAAAATTCAAACAGAGTTTCCCTGGGTAGTTTAAAAATAATAATGTTTAATAATATAGTTTAAAAACTATATAAGTGTGAAAGGGGTTAGTGAGAGTATGGCAAGTGGACGTTCCCCCATGTTGCTCCAGGCAGCAGCTTCAGCTCTGGGTGATGTATGGCCAGGCAGGCTGTTTCCACGGGAACCAATCCATCACACCACCGTCAGCCGTCAACAGGCCTGCCCCGTGCAGCACGGCCCGACCTCCACTCACCACAGGCACTGAGCCAGGAGAGAGAGAGAGAAATAAGAGCAGACCTCACAACTTTACAATGGCTGTTATCAGTGCTTCACTGATTGTGATCTGTTACACACGGCCGGCGACAAAACGCCCAGATTGACATGTCTGCTGTCCTCAGGGCTCTACACATGCTGGGTTACAGCTTACCTGAAGCAGCCAGGCTAGGGTTTTAGGGTTCTGTGCTATGTCCATCATCATTCACTTAAAATGACACAAGACCCCGCCCACAAGCCATGATGGCCCCGCCCAAAAGCCAGTTTCTGTTTATTTTGCCTTTTTATGTTCTGGTGAGGTGTTTTCTTTTCTAATCTTTTTAGATTTCTATCAGCTCAAATATGACAGTCCAAACATTCAACTGGCCAAATTTTGTCTGAAATTACTCAATATTATTTTGTTGGAACGAAAGGGATTTCATACAAATCATATTATTAAGTGCAACAGCTTGTGAAATTGCTTTAGAAGCAACATTGAGGCCGGCCTTTAAGAAAAATGATACAGGTGAATCTTATGCCAGGGTCACAATTATTCCAAAATATTTATATATATGAAAAAACGGTAACACTTTACAATAAGATTCCATTAGTTAATGTATTAACTAACATGAATGAACAATACTTTAATTACAGTATTTATTAATCATTATTAACGTTCGTTAATGAAAATACAGTTGTGCATTGTTAGTTCACGGTGCATAAACTAATGTTAACAAGCACAACTTTTGATTTTAATGATGCATTAGTAAATGTTGAAATTAACATGAACTAAGATTAATAAATGCTGTAGAAAAATTGTTCGTTCTTAGTTCATTAACTAAATAGATACTAGTAGCGTCTAGTGTTAACTAATAAACCTTATTGTAAAAAGTCTAAATTCATATTATGTTAATAAATTAGTGCTGGGCAACGTTTATACTATAATATATGTGTGTGTAGTGTGTATAGATAAAGACACACACATACAGTATATATTTAGAAAATATTTACATGTATTTGCATGCATATATTTATATAATATAATGTATATTATATATAAATATATTTAATATATAAACATAACATATTTTTCTTAAATATATACATGCATGTGTGTGTATTTATATATACAAAATAATACACAGTACACACACATATATTATGCACACAAAAACATTTATTTTGGATGCGATTAATCAGTGCCCAGAACTATAATTAATATAAAAAACTGTATTATGTTCATAATTGAAAAGAAATGACAAATTATATATTTTACGTATATTTTTAGAAGAATTACGATTTTATGCATTATTTCTATAACCATTATGCATTATTTATGACAATTATGCATTATTTCCCTCACATATCAGTAATTTTCTACAGTTTACAGTCTCATGGCTAATTTCATTTTTCCAACCACAGAATTTAGTTTAGATTTGTTAAGCAGATTTATACCCACAATGCACAGGTTTTATTCAGTAAAACATAAATCTTGCTTATGTTAAACTGCTTAATTATGACACATTGAAACACATTCATTCTAACCTGAATTTCACTGGCTCATGACCTTGTGACCTCACTGCAGGGTTTTCAAGGCAGTGTCTTTGATTGAAGCATTACAGATCAGGACCTAGAGAGAGGGAGACAGAAAGAGAATAAGATAGATGAGAGGAATGCCAGGAGGGGTAGACAAAGAGACGTCGAACGGCCTGTCGTACGCCTCATTACAGCCTAAACGAGTGAGGATGCGTGAGGAGGAAAGCACCACGGATCTCCCTTCCCCTTCCTCATCCATCTCTTCATCTGTCCCTCCAGTCACCCATCAGTCCGCTCTGACCTCCCCTGCTCTTCTGTAATCTAGCAGAACTGGCGGGGAACCCCTGGCTGTTCTGAGAACGCTGAATTCACTGGCTTGTGTTTACTGGTCAAAAAGAGAAAGAGTGTGAACACAAGCAGAGTGACTTCAGAGAGAAGCCGAAAGGTTCAGCTGCTGTCAGGGAGATCAGAACAAAAGTAAACACTGAGACTGGCAGGCGTGCTTCTTTTTTTAATCCGCCGCTGCGCTTCCATCTTTCCATTTCTGTCTTTTTTTTCCCGTACCGACATTCCAGCAGGTGACTCCCTCAGTACCCCTGCCGGCTTGAGGTGCCCGGCCGCTGATGGCAGGGCGTGTGGATTTCTGCTGTTGCTTTTTATAATTTGTCCCGGAAATGTCGACAATCGGCCTCGAGTAATGAGCGGCACTTGTGGTCTTAGTCCTGACAATAGTAGGAAGACCTGCGTTGTGTGTTGTAAAGTGAGAGGGGGTGTGGGCCTGGGTAAACTGTATGAATGTGTGTGTGCGTGTTTGTCAGATGCAGGGTATACACATTGTATTTGTTATAGTTTCAGTAATAAGGCCGTCTATTGTTATTAAGACATTCGAGTCTTTTATCATATGTGACCCTGGGCCCCAAAATCAGTCATAAGTGGCACAGGTATATGTTTTATGCCAAAAATCATTAGGATATTAAGTAAAGACTATGTTCCATGAAGATATTTTGTAAATATCCTACCATAAATCTACTCTAAAGGCGATTTTCTCAGTATTTTGATTTTTTTGCATCTTCAGATTCCAGATTTTCAAATAGTTGTGTTTCAGCCAAGTTGCTTTTGGCAATGGCAGTTGCTTTATATAAGCAAAATAAAATGGTATTACAATTTAAAATAACTGTTTCGATTTTAATATATTTTAAAACTAAATTTACTCCTGTGGTGACAAAGCTGAATCGAATCATTCTATCATGCTGATTTGCTGCTAAAGAAACATTTCTGATTATTATCAATTCTCAAAAAACTTTTTTTTTTTTTTTTGCAGGATTCTTTGATAAATAAAAAAAGTTTAAAAGAACAGCATTTATTTGAAATAGAAATATTTTGTACCATTATAAATGTGTACTGTCCCTTTTGATCAATTTAATGTGTCCTTGCTCAGTTAAAGCATTAATATTTAATTTGTAATAATAAATCTATCCATCTGACATATCTGAAATATATTTTTAAATGAATTAAACAAATTCTGATGTAAATAATATAATATATAAATGTCAAGTAAATGAATAACAATATTAATCTAAATTTTTTAAGTATTATAATTATGAAACGTTGATGTAAAAAAGGAAAAAAATAAAATAAATGGTAACACTTTATTTTACAGTTTCTTAACTAGTTGCTTATTAGCATGCATATTACTAGAATATTAGCCAATTATTAGTACTAATTAAGCACATATTAATGCCTTATTCTACATGACCTTATTCTACATCCCTAATCCTACCAATACCTAAACTTAACAACTACCTTACTGATTATTAATAATCAGCAAATTTGGAATTTATTGAGGAAAAAGTCATAGTTAATAGTGAATAAGTGTACCCTATTCTAAAGTGTTACCAAATAAATATTATAAATTATAATTATCAAAGGGATAGTTCACCAAAAAATGAAAATTCTGTCATTAATTACTCACCCTCATGTCGTTCCAAACCCGTAAGACACAAATTAGGATATTTTTGATGAAATCTGAGAGCTTTTTGACCTTGCTGTAACACAACTACCACGTTCAAGTCCTGGTTAAAATAGTCAAAAATATCTCACTTTGTGTTCCGAAGATGAACAAAGGTCTTACAGGGGAATAATTTATGACAGAATTTTCATTTTTGGATGAACTATCTCTTTAAATATTGATATCTCCAGGTGTGATAAATGCAGTATGCCATGAAATTGTTAAACAGGGAGAAAATGACTGAAATGTCCAAGACAAATGTGTTTAATTGTCATGAAAATAATGCACAAACATGAACACTTTTCCTCCCTACATTCCCATAATGTGGGAATTATTTCGGGACCAAATGCTCAATCTGTGTATACTTCTAAAATGCTGGTACTTTTATTAAAAATTCTGTCTCATCTCTACCTGCCTCTTCAGACATCACAAACCGTCCTCTCAGCGAGTCAGTCGATAAGTGTTTGCTAGAGCAGTATTTAAAAGTGTGCCAGGGTGTTGTGTTAATGATGAAGAGAATGACGGCTGTTTGAGGTGTCTGTCAGGAGCGTGTGTGTGGCATCCCGAGCGACTCGTCAGGCTGAGAGGTGTGAATGCTGGATGACTGCGCTGTGACAGCGAGTGTCAGAGGCGGTGACGGCAGTTCCCGCCGCTGCCTCCCGTACCCTGACGAAAAACACAAAAAGAGCTCCGTTTCACACCGTACAGCAATGATGATGGATAGTAGAGCTGATATCAGTCACCTGAGAAAGCGGAACAGCTGTGGGATGTTTATCACCTGACCTCTCTTGATATACTTATCAGCTATAGAGTCTACAATCTTCTAGAATCTTCACAGTACTACTTCTTCTGGCAGAGTGTTCCTCCAAAATCTGATTATTATTAATTATGTCAAGGATTCTTCATTGTGAGGATCAAACGAGCAAACGTCCAGTTATCATTCTTTAACCTAACCGCTCCCGCGCCACCGCCAAAAGAACAGGAAGAGAGGAAACTCATAATAAACACAAGCTGAAATTTATTACAGATGCACAGTATACTAACTGTCATAGTGACATGACATCTGTTTGTAGATGAACAGTAAACATGAATGCCTGCGCTGGCACAAAGCACCGACAACAGCTTTGTGTTTTCTTACAGCGCATCTTCCTGCTCCTTTAATCTCCTTCTTTTTTATTTACTTGACTTGTACAAAGTCTGAGTTATTATCAGACTTTGACAATCAGTCCCGCTCATCTGAGATACAAAAATAGCAGAACAAAGTATGGCTGAGAGCTGAACGAGCCCAAGTAATTAATTAAAAGAGAAGCCGTCAATATACAGGCAATTACGGTCAACAGCAGTCCATGATCAAAGCCGCTGATGACTGCGTAGCCTCAAAATACACTCTGTTTTCAAAATCATTAACAAATAACTTGTAAACATGTCATCTCGCTCATTTCAAATGCGCAAGCTCCTTTGATGGGACTGCTGGACTTAATATAAAAACATGGAGGCATTAATCTGAGCGTACATTCTTCAAACCCAGTCCATCATGTGGCAGTTTGTGGATTTTATTGTTTCACTTGTCAGGATTTGTGAAGATTTAAGTGTAGATGCTAGCTTATGAACCCACCTTATTCTTTTGATTGTTCTGTTTATTTTTGTCAAACTGTTTCTTACACTCATGCTATATAAAACTATAATGTAAATAACATGAGGCTAATTCAGTAGGGCAGTGTTTTTTTACTATTTAAACTGTCTTCACAAATCAGAAAGGAAAATACGGGATGCCTTAGTACCTTACTTAGAGATTAATGCAATGTGACATCCTGTAATAGGACAAACTTTGTTTTGTAGGCTTTCTAGTGCTGTCAAATTTAGTGCGTTTACATAGCTGATTAATTATTTCAGTTTAACAGCGTTAAAAGTATTTAACGCAGGGGCGGGGCTAGGGTTGGCCACTCAGAACTGCTGCTTCTCTCTCTTTTTTTTTTGACAAGAAGTGCGTTCATTTAGTCGCAGAATGTGTTTATGACTTTTCAGAGGCGCTAGTCAAACGAGCTCCGTGACGTTCTGCAGCGGCAGCTCTTAAAGTAATAGCAGGCAAATAAGCTAATAACTCAGTTGCTGTGATGTCTGTTAATCAAAGAACAGATAAAAAAAGGGGTTATCAACAACTTTTGTAACTTTAAGGATTGATCTATATCTAGTTTAGTATTTAATGTTTGATAACTTTATTTAATTTCTGTTTTTTTTCTTATTTGCTGAAGGGAAAATGTATATAATGGGTTTATGTGAAGATTGTTTTAAGTTCACTTCACAAGTTGTTATTTTTCTATAAGTCTAATAAATGTTATAATTGATAGCTCTCAATTATATTGTAATGCTAAATGACTATAGTCAATGGTTAAGTATTAGGGGGAAAAAGCAATTTCCTAGAGACATCAGTAATATTGGTATCAGTGATTTTTTTTTTTTTAATATTTATTAAAAAATAATTAAAAATTAACAAATAGTAAAAATATACTGTCTTTATGTTGTTTCTACATTAATTTGATGGTTGAATGTGAAATTATTGCAATATAAAAGTATATTTAAAAAACATTAATGTTAGGTGGGATTAATCGTGATTAATTTCAGAAAAAATGTGTGATTAATTAGTACATTTTTTTAATCGATTGGCGGCACTAGTCATTTCTTTTTTTGTGCTAAATAAAAAAATAAATATATATATATATATATATATTTGCATATTAAGATTTGTGCATAAAACAGAAAATGACCAAAAATATATTTATATGCATTAAAAAATACATTTATATTTGGAATGCATTAAATTGATAAAAAGTGACAGTAAATACATTTATACAGTTGAAGTCAAAAGTTTACATGCACCTTGCAGAATCTGCAAAATGTTAATTATTTGACCAAAATAAAAGGGGATCATACAAAATGCATGTTATTTTTTATTTAGTACTGACCTGAATAAGATATTTTACATAAAAGACGTTTACATATAGTCCACAAGAGAAAATAATAGTTGAATTTACAAAAAATTTACCCTGTTCAAAAGTTTTCACACACTTGATTCTTAATACTATGTTGTTACCTAAATGATCCACAGCTGTTTTTTTTTTAGTGATAGTTGTTTCTTGTTTGTCCTGAATAGTTAAACTGCCCGTTGTTCTTCAGAAAAATCTGTATGATTTTGAGATCCATCTTTTCATACTGAGGACAACTGGGGGACTCATATGCAACTATCACTTAAGGTTCAAACGCTCATGATGCATTAAGAGCCTGGGGTTGAAAACTTTTTGAATTTGAAGATCAGGGTAAATTGAACTTTTTTAGTTTTCTGGGAAACATGAAAGTATCTTCTGTAGCTTCTGAAGGGCAGTACTAAATAAAAAAAAAATATAATATTTAGGCAAAATAAGAAAAATGTACACATCTTCATTCTGTTCAAAAGTTTACACCCCTGGCTCTTAATGCATATATATTTAGATAATTTTAGTAGGAAGCAAAGATAGGAAATAAATAGAAATCACTTTTTTAAATCTTTTGCATTAAGCATTTATAACTGTGTTTAGGTATCTGAGTGTGTGTTTGTTTCTGCCGGGGTTGATGGTTAGAGCTGCTCTCGGGTCCTGCTGTGTCCTGGACAGAGACATTCCAGCTCTCTGCACATTTGCTTTCCATTAGCCCTGGCCTGTGAAGCACAAACTCACACCAGTTCCTACAATTTCCCCAGAATGACTGAAACAATTTCTGCCAGGCAAAAGCAGAGAACAGCAGAGACAACTTACGATGGCATCTCAACACCTCTCGCGTCTCAGCTCCGAAGATCCTTTACCGTGACAACATGTTTACCTAGATATATGCTTACTAGTTCAGATCTCCTCAGGGACCTTGGAGACAGAGACAAATATGTGAAGAAAAAAAGAACAACAGATCTCTCTTCATCCAGAACTACTCTTGCTTTTTTTGTAAATGCAGCTGTCATGATTACGAACAGTTTAAAAATACAGTACAATACCTTTATGCTGGAGTTCACAAAGATGGGGCGGTAATTACTGTAGTGTGTTTGTGTGCGTGTTGTATTTTGAGACTTTAAAGAAGATCTTGTGTGACTGAAAGGTGTCGTGAAGGGGTGTGGGAGGTGAGGAGTTGTCAGTCAGCCCCTGAGGAATCGGAAAAGGAGATTGTGGGAAGGAAAGAGAAACAGAGAAAGAGAGAGATGGAGGGAGGGGTTCAAGGAAAGTTAGGAGGTGTGTTTGCTCCGGTGTGTAATGAGAGCTCAGAAACCAGTGCGTGTTCCTCCTACGAATGTTCACTGAGCCTTTCATCAGAGCACCAGCCATTCGCCATCTTTCACAACCTCCTCCACAGTGCACACATACACATATAAATCTGTACATTTGCATCTATATACAGAGGGGTGCAAAAGTCGGAAAACGCTAGTGACTGTGTTTCTCTTTTTGTATAAATGTGATCAACGTAACAGTTGGTTCTTTTTAATTAATCAAAAACAAAGCACAACAGTTAGTTTTAGTGAATTAGAAACACAGCTATTAACCAACTTAAAGATTAATTCATCATCCCTAAATAGAAGTAAAAAGTATTTTTTTAGTGAAAATTCTGTCTTTAATTTCTCACCCTCATGTTGTTCCAAACCTGTTAAACCTTCGTTCATTTTCGGAACACAAAAATATATTTTTGATGAAATCTGAGAGCTTTCTGACCCTCCATAGACCGCAATGTAACTGAAATGTTCCCAGACCCAGAAACGTAGTAAAAACATTTCAGTTTTCTCTGCAGGGTCAGAAACTTTTGGATTTTTCATTTTTGTTCTCAAGAAAACTTAAGGTTTTACCGTTTTGGGGTGAATAATGGCAGAACTTTTATTTTTGCGTGAACTGTCACTTTAAGACAATTCTAAAATGAAACTATTGTATTCATTACAATTTACATTACAAGCACACATGCACTCAATGCACAAAACTGATGTGTTAAGGCCTGTGGCACACATGCACACTCCAACAATGATCGTCTGAAGACGGGGTCACTATATGTCAAGGAGGCATGCGTGGCATGGTGCCCCTTATTTATTCTCCCTGTTCGCCACAAAGTCGTCACAAAGCATCCCATAATGACGGCTGTGGGCCTGCATTTTAATGAGCCGTTATATGAGAGGTCTGCCTCACAACGAGCTTGTCTTACACAGGTCAGAGGTCGTGACCCCTAGCACGGCGTGTGTTTACCAGCAGGCAGCGGCGCGGGCTTTTGAGTGGAGCTGAGATTAACGCACACTATCATTGGCTGTGGTTGATTTAAAGCCACACCGTCACAGATCACCCCCTCCTCACAGTTATTCCATATGGTGACTTTAGCATTAAAGGGCAACAGTCGAGACCCACATGACATACCAGAGAGAGAAAACAGACTGGAGAAAGAAATATATTTTCATTTGTTTTTAGTGAGTTCTCTCATTTTGTTTTCGTCCTGGGTTTGTTTTATGCGAGATCTAAGTAAAATAGTGTTATTTTTAGCACATTGAAGTACTACATATAAAGTTAAAGTCTAAAATTTAAATACACCTTGCAGAATCTGCAAAATGTTAAGAGGGATTGTACTAAATGCATGTTATTTATATTTAGTACTGACCTGAGTAAGATATTTCACATAAAAGGCATTTACATGCAGTCCACAAGAGAAAATAATAGATGAATTTATAAAAATGACCCTGTTTAAAAGTGATCCACAGCTGTGTGTGTGTGTGTGTTTTAGTGAGTCCCTTGTTTGTCCTGAACAGTTAAACCTCTTGTTCTTCAAAAAAATCCTTCAGGTCCGACAAATTCTGTGGTTTTTCAGCATTTTTTGTGTATGTGAACCTTTTCCAACAATGACCGAATATTTTCGAGATCCATCTTTTCACACTGAGGACAACTGAGGGATTCATATGCAATTATTACAGAAGGTTCAAACGCTCAGTGATGCTTCAGAAGGAAAAACTGTGCATTAAGACCCGGGGGTGAAAACTTTTGAATTTGTAGATTTGAAATGTCACTTCTTTTGTCTTCTGGGAAACATGGAAGTATCTTCTGTAGCTTCTTAAGGGCAGTACTTCATGAAAAAAAATACATATATATATAGGCAAAATAAGAAAAATTTACAAATCTTCATTCTGTTCAAAAGTTTACACCCCTGGCTCTTAATGCATAATTTTATGTGAAATATCTTTTTTCAAGTCAGTACTAAATAAAAAATAACATGCATTTTGTATGATCCCTCTTATTTTGGTAAAATAATTAACATTTTGCAGATTGCTCATGGTGTATGTCAACTTTTGACTTCAGCTGTACATATGATATCCATAATTTTAATCATTTTGTTGTGAGTTTTTGTAATGTTTTTGTATTTTTTTTATTTGTCTATGTAGGTTTTTAGTGTTTTATTGTAGTACTTCAGTTAAACTTACTGATAATGAGAAATGTTGCTTTGGCATTTAACTGACATAAGTGTGTATGTGTGTATATATATATATATATATATATATATATATATATAATTCAGGCTTGTGTTTATTACATCAGAAATCCCCAAAAAGTTCATATTAGAAATGAGAATAAATAAAGATAAAAAGAAAGCAAATTTAATTAGAATGATTTAAATAAGTTTTATGGTTTTAAAGTAATGAAAATTCACCCTATTCACTGTCTTGCGATCTTATTGTACATGATTTACATGCACATTATTCCCAAGAAAAATATTTTTCGTTTATAGTTGATAAAAAAAGCACTTTCCTTTTTCCACTGATGTCACACAGGCTAAAATGCTAGCCAAATATCAAACACAAACTCAGGTCTGGCTCTTTTTTACGATCAAATCAATTCCCAGCTAAATAAAGTTCTCAATACACGTTTTCTTCCTCAATGAATATCCTGTTTCACCTAGAACACATCATTTTATGCAAACAAAATGTGTTTCTAGCGCTGTTTCTTTGACTTTAAATCTTCACGTTGACAGCTCAGCCCCCTTGGTTTAAGCTTGGCTCCTATAAAAGTGCTGTAGCGGAATCACAGTATCTGATTGGGCTTTTACAGCTCTCCGGCTCTATATCACCTGCACCCAGCATGCATTGCTCCGGCTTTACTGAGGCTGTTTGCATACAGCAGCACAGATCAATAGCAAGAAATCAAAATCCTTGCTGCTATACAGCTCCATAAAGGGTCCGTGCATGTGTCTAGAGCTTCCTTACGCCGTATAATGTAACTCCTCCTTTTACCGTACAAACACACACTTAATCAGAGCAGACGATTTTCTTGTGCAATGCATGTGTGTGTATGTGTGTGTGTTTTTTTTTTACCAGTGCATTGTTGTGCCCACATGATAATTGAATGTGCGCTCAGGCAGCATCCGTGCTAGCGTTCCAGCTCACACTTTAATTAGTTTAGCTTTGTGTCTGCCGGCTCGGCCATCAGTCGCCAATCAATAGCACTCCGGAGAACAGAAGGGCTCTATTGGAAACAGATACATAAGCTTTGTAGATAGCGCTGCTCATCCACCCGCTCCACATACCTCGGACGGCTTTAAATGTGTCCGACGTTAGAGTGAACATGCTTAATTGTACAGATAAATGAGGCCTCTGAAGCTGGTTTTATGTGTGCGAGCGTGTTTGCATGAGGTGAGCTCGGTTATTGCTGTTCAGTTATTGCTTCTCTCAAAAAAATGAGCGGTGAGCCGCGGCTCTATCGGAATTCAATGGCTGCTTTGTTTAAACCTGCTCATTCTCCATTCTTCATCTTTATGAGTTTTCCCTTCCTCTAATCCCATTCACTTTCGCTATGGCTCACTTTGGCCCTAACTTACTTAAACGCCGGCCTAAATATCAACAAATTAGATTTCCAGCAGCAGCATTTAAAGCAAATGTGTTGAAATAAGTTCAGTCCTTTTCGCTGCGAGGAGCCATTCGGGCTGTTATTGAATAAAAACGCATTGTGCGGGCAAAACAATTATGCACTTTAGCGTGGAATCGCAGAAGCGATTTCAGAGCGCTCGGCCATTCATCATATTTACGCAATTTAATAATTTCAGATTTTTACAGTGTATTATGGGTGCAGTTAAAAGCGAGAGAGGAGGAGGTAATTGTAAAGCCTGTCAGCATTAGTTAAGTGTGTGTAATGGCTGGGTATCACACACTAAATGGCAGTTGTAATATTTAGATCCTCTGCTCATTACCTCGCGATCTGCCTCCTGTGACCCGCAGCACCGGGCCTGCGCTCT
Source organism: Labeo rohita (assembly GCF_022985175.1). Lineage (NCBI taxonomy): Eukaryota > Metazoa > Chordata > Actinopteri > Cypriniformes > Cyprinidae > Labeo > Labeo rohita. The sequence goes on from NC_066882.1 coordinate 10,496,784, forward strand.
CTCTAATGAGGGATGGAAATTACCGCTTCAAGAAATGAAACACAATTTATTTAGAGGAAGACGCAGCGCACAATGAAATTACCACAAACAACTCTGAAAAATAGGCCCAATAACTCAGCCTTGTGTTTATTACTTTGGAAAAGCCCGAAAAGTTCTTATTAGAAATGGAAGTTAATGGAGATAAAAGGAAAGCGAATTTCAGAGCGTTATCGCATTAGCACGCTTAAATTCCAGCGCATGTTTGTGCACAATATCTCAGAGCTATTTTATATTAAAACTCTCTCAACAGAGAGTGTGGATGATATGGAGAGGTTAAGTGCTTTTTGTGAGCTGGCCTGCTCACTGGCTTTCTTAAAGACGGTGAAGGGATGACATTGGGCATTCCATAAGATGTCTGTTCCTTCTTTTACTGACCTAAATGACCTAAAATCAAAATGTTTTACATGTCTGCTGACTTAAAGGCCCTCTATATGCCAGCGTACTTTTAAAAGTTGAGAAAAATAATGTTTGAAATTTCTGTTCTGGGAAATAAAACTAAAATTGATTAATCTTCAGGTTCATCTTGCCCACAGCTGGTTTTTTTTGTTTTTGTTTTTTTTAATGAGAATCGTTAGAGTCATTATTTTTAACTAAACCCTAAAACCAATTACAAAGGATTTCTGGTAATTTAAATAAATAAATGAATAAAATAAGCAACTAAGTAAAATAAAATAACCAAAAAATAACCTTATTCAGGTCTGTACTAAATAAAAAAATAACATACATTTTGTATAATCTCTCTTATTTTGGTAAAATAATAAACAAGGTGTGTGTAAACTTTTGACCTCAACTGTATGTTGGAAAGCTTTGTTGGACAAACTATTTTATGGGGTCTTTAAACCCTGATTGCTGATCCTTTTCAACACATTTAATTGCTTTACGTGGTCAGGTACAACCACAATCCAGCTTAAACTGCTATCTTTGTTTTCCAACTAATTTGTAGCTGGTCTAAACTGCTCACCTTGCAATAGCATTAAACAATGTACCAGTAGTCAAAAGGTGGCCATGCTGATTTTTTTGGTTGATTACCATCTTAGACCAGGTAGAAACCAGCTTCCATGTTCCAAAACAGATCTACTCGAGCAGCCAAACATAAACACACACAGACACTTCTCCTAGCACAAGTGCCACTTGAGATTTCTATAGAGGAATCTGACTTCTAACAACAAGACTGAAGGTGGGAGGAAGGTATGGGAGTGGAAAGCCGGGAAGAAACAAAGGAGAGGGTGTGAGAGTGCTGAAAACGGCCCGAGTGGAGAATTCCAGCAGCCACTCGTTTCAACACAATACCAAAACAGACTATAAAAGATGGAAACGGCGCTTAAGAGAAAATAAGCAGACGAATAAGGTATTATCTTCTTTTCCCGAAGCGAATATAATAGCGGCGCTCCCGTGCCATTGTGTGCGTGCTGCGAGGATCTAAGTTAAGCCACGACTCCTCTCCACCCCGATGCTCTCCACACCCTAATGTCGGAAATAAGCGGAGCCTCGGAGATTCATTAGAAAATTGAATGGAATCAAGAGAGTCTGAGGGCTGAAAAACATCCCCTTAATAAGACGGCTGGTAACATAAAAGCAGCTCTCAGCCAAGGTCCTTTATTTTCAAAAACCAGTGGAGCCTTTGAAGAGGGCTTAAGAACAGAGCGGAGGAAGAGATGAAGAGAGCGCAACGGAGGGATATCCTTGGAGAACTATTCCTGTCCCACGAGGGAAGTGATGGAGGCGTGGATGTGCGCCTGTTTGTAGTGCAGCCTCAGCAAGCTTGTCAGCCCGAGTGTGTTTGTGTGTGTGTGAACATCTACAGCATCTGCACCTGTCACACTAGATGGCACACGTGTAGCTGTGAGTGCTAAAGGTGAGATGTGTTCAACGCTTATGTGTGCAGGTACTGCTTGTGTGTGTGTGATTAACCTTGTACTGCCTCTTTTGCCTGTCTGGCTCATGGCTCAGCTCAGCTGAAGTCTCTCGTCTCATTCATATTTGATAGACATGCCCAGACCTAATCTGATAAAGTGCACTTCAGCCTTGGTGTCTTCTGATGAACTTCTAAGTGGGAAGTGCAAAAGTGTGTGTGCGCGCATGTGTGTTTATGATGAGCGTGTGTGCGTGTGTGTGTGGGAGAGGGAGGGAGGGTTTTGGAGTTGGGGGATTGGGGTAGAGGATGGATTGGGGCTAAATCGATGTTGATTTATAATTTACTATTGCAAGAACCTATCACTGTATGTGAAGCCTGTATCCAGCCTCATCTATATTACATTAGGACAGAAGCTCCCGCTCGGCACTGGACAACAGACCTTGTGGTGTGGAAGGGGGGCTGGTCGATCCACACACACACACACACACACACACACACACACACACACACAGGCTGTAACAGCAGGGCCTTCAGGAAGACACATACGCTTTTGCTCTGAGAAACTGACAGGCCCCCCTCAGATTTTTTAGCTAAGTGGATTTTCCTATAAAATTGTTTGTTCTTTGGATAATTGAGCAATTATTGTAGGAAGAAAAGATGGAAATTACAGATTCACATCTAAATTCGGTCTGTCCAGTCAAGTTGCAGCTTTAGTGGATCATTAGGTTTAAAAAAAATATATTCAGTTACGCTTTATTTTAAAGCATCCTAGTTAGAGTTTAACTGAACACTTAAATACTGAGTAATATTAAGTTACTATATGTGACCTTACTATATGTGAACCAGTCATAAGTAGCACGGGTATATTTGTAGCAATAGCCAAAAATAGATTGTATGGGTCAAAATTATCATTTTTTCTTTTATGCCAAAATTTATTAGGATATTAAGTAAAGGTCATTTTCCATGAAGGTATTATATAAATGTCCTACCATAAATATATGATAATTAATTTTTTGATTAATAATATGCATTGCTAAGAACTTTATTTGGACAACTATAAAGGCGATTTTTTATAATTTTTTAAAATTTTATTTACACCCTCAGATTATTCAGCTTTTAGCATAAAAATTGATCCTTATGACTGGTTTTGTGGTCCAGGGTCACATATGGTTAGGGTTTGGTTTAGGGTAAGTTGCATGTAATTATGCATAATTTGGTGTTATTACTATAGTAATGTGTACCAAGAACACTGTAAAATACAGTGTTACTAAATACCTCATGTTGCTCATGAGACTTTTTCCTGTGGAATACAAAGAAGTTACCTAACAAAATGTCAAAGCTGCTCTTTTACGTACAATAAAAGTGCCCCCCCCCCCCCAAAATATAAAAAAGAATAACCTACTGTCTTCAGTTCACTCATATGAGTGTACCAATGGGAACCAGGTGTGCCAGCACTAAAAATCAAAACAAATAAATAAATAAAGTGCAAAAAAAAAAAAAAAAATACTAAATAATACAATAAAATAAAATACAAAATAAAATAAAATGTAAAATAAAGTAAAATAAAATAATTACCACCATGCATTGTTTACTGAAATGACTCTGCCTTCATTTTATGATTGTCTTTAATGGATGTTAGCAATGCTTTATGCTGCTTGAGACCTTTATTATGCATAATAATTTACATTTAGCAAAAACATTCAGCTACACGTCTCATCTTACTAACACAAAATGTCAATTAAAGAAGAATCAAAGTATTTTATTTCAGAAAAATTTCTCTTTTTTTCAGTTTTTCATTAAAAAGAAAACACTCCTGTTCTATTGCTGTCATATTTTTGACAGGATGGGTTTGTATATTGGGCATATGAGAAAACGCTGTCGTCTTTCTGCTTTATTAACAATCATAGATTACTCCCCCGACACACAACAAAGACCCCTTTCTCTCTCTCAGTCTTTCATACTATCTCTCTCTGCGTCTCGGTGTATTGATGAGGGAGGAGGCAGTGCTTGTCAGTAGTATGGTGACTGGGTGAACAGCAGGCATATGGAGAGGTCAGGCAGGGCACTGCAAGACCCCTCTGTCTGCTCTGGCCAACCCGCTACACCCCACTGAAAGAAAATCAATCCCATCATACCACAGACACACATCCCCCCTCCCCTTCTCCTCTCTTCGTTGTGTTCTTCACCTCTCTTTTATCCACACACACAAAACCTTTATAAGATGTTGTTACTGGGCTGCTCTTTATTAAGTCTACACTCTTCACCTTATCTCAAACGTTCCTTTTTAAAAGCTACGTGACTCACATTATGAAGCGAGTGTGTTTTAGTTTTTTGTGTCCTCTCTCATTCCCTTTGATTAAGTCCGGCGAACATAAACACCTCAGATGTAGAATTAAAGTACGTAGGCACCAAACTTTTGTTTCTTACATACATGTTTTGATGTTTACAGTTTGGTTTTAAATGAGAAACATGCAAACTTGGTCTTCGGTGAGACTGTCGGCCCTTGAGGTTATATATGTTGTCATGGTGACTTGCAGCCAGCTAAAAAAAAAGGGTAATTAGCGTCGGAACAGTTGATTGGTTTGCGGCAGTAATTAACACAGGTGAGGTTAATTAGTTCCCATGAAACCAGTCAGTCTCTGCAGCGCACACAGGGGAAAACAGCAGAGGAAAAAACATACACGTTTACACGCCTTTACTTTATTACTTCTGAAAGTTGGGGAGAATTTTAATATGCATGGTAAGGTCCCCTGTGAGAGGACGCAAGGAGAAATTCAGCCTCATTAATGGAAGCGGGACAAACCTGAGCGAGATGCTGTCTCTATCAATAACACACAGCTAATTCCACACATGCACTGTGGCTTTATCTGTTCAAGGTACACATGTGAATATGCAAAGTGACAAATATCATTCTAATGTCATCTAAACAATTCGTAGTAGAAAAATAAAACAATGGCAATATCGTAAAATATACCAGTTTGTAGTAGACGTCACAGTTACATCACTTGCAGCTGCGTGTGCATGCTGGTGGCAGAAAAACACTGGTAACAAGTGGAGTGAAATGGGTAAAATACATGGAATAAGAGAAAAAAAACATTTTTGTGCTGTTTGATGCCAGAATCGGAATGCACATGCTTTTTATAAAATACTGTTGTCAAAGATTACCTTTTAATTTAAACACAGACATTTAAACGGACAGTTTATGGATGAAAACTGCTATGATTACTCTACTTTTAAAGCATACATTTGATTTAAACAATATATCTACATAATATTCAGATATGCTGTTCATAGGGGACGCATTGTATTAGTTATTACTATTACTATTACTACATTTTACATAACAATTCTGACTTTTTCCTGCAAGTTTATATCTCCTAGTTCGGACTTTATAACTTGATTTAACTCAATAGTGAGTTTGTCAATTCTCAGGGGAAAAAAGCCAGAGTCGAAGGGAAAAGAGAGAATGACGGGTTGTTTTTTCTTATTAGAATTGTGAGATTTAATCTTGGAATTGCGAGAATAAAGTCAGAATTTTGAAATATAAACTCAAATGTACCTTTTTTATTCTTTTATTCTATGGCTCCATAGACTGCCACTTGAAAACTGTCATTTTCTGCAACTAGATAAGTTCCGCCCACAAAAACATCATCCCTGTTTGCAAACACTGAATTAGTCTATAAAATTAAAAAGTTTATAAATCACTCTATTATTTTTCTAAAGAAACATTGTCCAACAGCGACACCAACAGGTAAAGTTACAACAGGAGTCAGCATCTCTCTTGCCTCCCTTGAGCCCATTGAGTTTCAACAGACCCCCTAAAGCGTGCAGTGAGTTTGGTGGGATAATTGACAATGAATGGTGGAAAGTCATGTGAAAGGAGGCAATGTCTCCACTGCAATATGATTGGATATGAATGGTTATGATCAGCTGTGATTGGTTCATGCGATAAATCCCGCCTCTTGTGTTTGTGCGTGTTCCGTATTCACGAATCACTCTGAATTAATAATATAATGGTGTTAAAGACTAATGTAAAAAAAGTAAGTAACAACTCAACTTATTTATAACCACTTTGTTACGTCAAACTAAACTTAAAATGGCATGAAAACATGGTCTGTGAGAGTTTTTAGTGAGTTTGGTGAAATTTAAAGTAAATCTCTGTGTCTGTAATCAATATTTACCAAGCTTTGATGACTGAAGATCTGAAAAATTCAACAACACTTAAAAATTAACTATTAAAATCTAGATCTAAGTAGCATGGGTATATTTGTAGCAATAGCAAAAAAAAAAAACATTTTATGGGTCAAGATTATTGATTTTTCTTTTATGCCAAAAATATGGGATATTAAGTAAAGGTGTTTTGTAAATTTACCGTAAATATATCAAAACTTAATTTTTGATTTTGCGTTGCTAAGAACTTCATTTGGACAATTTTAAAGGCCAGTTTCTCTTAATTTTTTTTTTTTTTTTGCAACCTCAGATTTCAGATTTTCAAATAGTTGTATCTCGGCCAAATATTGTCCTACCCTAACAAACCATACATCACTGAAAAAATGAATTTATTCAGATATTTATTTTTTATAAAATACTCTTATGACTGGTTTTGTGGTCCAGGGTCACATATATCCATCCATTCATCTATCTATATTTACAGTATACCTGTCTGTCCTACCTGTACAGGGTACATTCACACACACAAACACACACTGTAACACTGCTACATACTACTAACAGGCGCAGCAAACCTGGATGGAATGATATGGAAAACATATACAGTTAACTCACATTGTCTCTTTCTAGCTCATGTCACATTCTTAGTCCAGTCCAGTGTGTGCCATTATAAAGCCGTGATGTCAATTCCCTCTGGTGCACAGCTGATCTGAGCGATGGGAACCGGGCGGTGAAATGGAAACATATCCAGTCGTTGTCTACTCTTCCTTCCCGTGTTCTTATATATCCTGGAGCAAATGGTGTATAGTCAGATTGAAACTGGACAAAGCTGAATAGCAAAATGCCCAACATCCTGTGTCCACCTCTCATTTCCTATAGTATACAAACATCTACCAGTTTTAAACACGCAATAGACACACCATCCTTATAGGATGGTGTGTTTATTTAAAGAACAATGGATGTGTGAGAATTGATTTTTTGAACAGACGGTAGCTTGTCATGTTTACATTGTTCATTAGCAATAGTATTGCACTTTGCTCCTAATGTGCATTTGTTAGAAGCTGACTGCTTTACGTATATTTATAATCCAGAATAGCTAACCGCGCATACGTTCACCCAAGTCACCCCTTAACCTTAACACACTGTGTGGATCGCTGTAATGATCTGGACAGAGTTTAATGTAAACGCATTGACTGTGAGGGAAACAGCGTGGCGTCTGGATATCTCCCTTGAGCTGTAATCTATACTGAAGCGCTGCATCTTTGATCAGCGCAACTTCATAAAGTCTTTAGAGGTACACTGTTTTGGCGAGGCAGCTTTTCAGGAAGACAGCGGGATGAAAGATTGTCTCTTGCTTTTCCCTTCATCTCCAAATGTTTTTATTGGAATGTACTGTCACCCTTTCACCTTCCAGTTTCATAGGCCCCTCCGTAAAGCATTTCATTAATGGCTGCCTGCTTAAAACAAAATGTTTAAATTAGTAAATAAACAACGTGAAATGATCAGATGCAGGCCTAAGAAAATAAGTGGTGGAGTGTTGTTCCTGATGTATTTTTCATGTTCAGACATCAGAAAATGGTGAGATACAACCAACCTGAAGCGAACATCTTCACAGACCAAATATTTCTTTCTGTCTTTGAGGACGCTTGAGGAGGAGAGTCATTGCATAGCAAAAGACAAGCCTCTAAGGCTTGTTTAATGCAAAACAGCGGATAAAAAATCCATGCAGTCAAATGGTTATGAAGTTTACCTGCACATAACAGTGATTGACCTGGACGAGTTGTGGGTGAAAGAGCGCTGTCGGCAGGAGTGTGCGTACCCTTCCCAAATCCCTGTAACCCCACCTCAGGCACGTGTGTCCTGCCAAAACACCTGCCTCCAGGTGTTCACACTACTCAGTAATCAGGGTTCAGGCTACGGCCAAAACAATAGCAGATGTGGGAACAATAGGACCTGTTAATTCATAATGATGCAGGCTTCCTCCAAAAACAAAAACAAGCAGGTAAACACTAATTAACATGAATAAAAATGTGAGAAAAACAGCTCATTTGTTCTTAGAGGCTTGAAGGCACCTTCAAAGTGCCCTAAGTTGCACTTAGCAAAGAATGAAACTTTAGCTTGAGGAACTATCATACATCACCAAAAGGGAGTAAATATGAAATAGATTGGGATGATTGTTCTGGGGGAATCGCAAAACAGGAACATTGTACAATGACAATTCTAGCCTTATGCTTTGAGGCATTGAAGGGTTAGTTCACCCAGAACCGTCAGAACACAAATTAAGCTATTTTTTTGATGAAATCCAAGAGTATAATGATCACCTTGTGTGGGACCTAAAATTGAATAATTGGCTTTTATATTGTCATTGTAATTTAATTGTACATTTATAAATGTTTTCAAGAAAAAAATTAAAAATTGGCAGGATTTCTCCATTAGTGCGTTTTAATGCCCGTACAGTGTGCTTGAGTGCTACACCAAGTCTTTGATTGTAAAATAGGCATGCAACAAAAGCATGTACAAAAGCATGCAGATACATGAGCCTCATGGCAGCCTTGTGAAGCTCGTCTTCTCTTGAAAATAAAAAGTATGGACTAATTTCTGCTGCATGCAAACAAGAAAGCAGTTATATAATCAGCTCCAGGTCTTTAGTGGTGGGCGTCTGTTGGCTGTGTTTAATTGATGTTGAGTGGCTTTTGAAGTTGAAGTATGAAGAGTACTGCTGATCTGCTTCTCCACGATGCTAATCTCGCCCAGACTGCCACGCCCTGTGCTAACTCGCCGGCTGTCGCCAGCCCAAAAACGAAGATAAGTTTTGTGGTACTATACAAACGCCCTCCCACATCCCATATCTTTTCGCAATGTGGGGCTTAGAGCTCACGAGATAACTTTAATGTTACTCCCAAACTAGGTCGTTGATGAGGTAGCCCTTGCATCCAAGAAAAGCAATTAGCTTAATGCTAATGAAGCAAGCAGATATTGAGATCTGGATTGAGAGGGCAACTGGTGGTCCAAACTGCAGTAATGAAGGCAAATGGCTGGTCATTTAGTCAGTCAATCGAGCATGAGGAGCATGTGTAGCTCTACCTAGATACTTATCTACAATCATTGAGCATGCTGGAAGCAAAGTTAGGAGGTGAGGTGATGCTAATGCTATGCTCTGTTATATGGGAACTTCAAATGAAACTCCATTCAGCTTCACATGTTTTTTGATTACTAGCCTTGCATGGTGTGAAATGAAGGAGTGAATATGCTATACTTAGAAAGGGAAAACAAGATTATATGTTTGTTTTTATGTCTTTTTCAAATGATGCACTAGTGAGGTGTTAGCCAAACAGAGGAATATAAATAGACTCTGTTGCAGTAGCCAGACTTTGATTCCATACATTCTGATGTGCAGCTTGTTATTGGTTTATGGAAGGGCAGACCTGCGCTTGCAAATGAAAACGTAAGTAAGCGGAGGCTGAAGAAATCAGCAGCACAGTGGAAATGAGCCCAGACTTCGCATTTTAGCAGCATAAAGAGCTCCATTACCGCTGCTGAATGCATAAACAGCGCACCGTCCACCCAGCACCGCTACTGCAAATACACTCTAGCCTCCAGCGATATTAAACACACATACACGCATTAAATTAAACCACTGCTGAGTTGGTTCAGGGATTTTGGTGAGCTAATGATCCCTGTTTTGACTCATGGTGTCATGGTTTACATGCTCTACCTTTCCCTGTCTCTGTGGTACTGAGATTTTATAAATCTTAATGGTTTCGTATTATTTTAGTACTTAAAATGCATGACATCTGAATGCTGCATATGAATCAGTTATTCATTAGCAGCATAATTGCATCTTGAATGCTGCGTGTAAAACAAACTGCTAAGTTAATAGTAAAGATGTATCCAATCAGAGTAGCGATTCATAAACAACTGATTAATATGAGCCAGTTCTTTCTAGCAAGTCAAAAACATACATCACAACCAGTGTAGCCTTGTGTACAAACAAATTAAACTTCGAACTGGTTCTTTTCAGTAAATAAGAGACATGCTGCATGACCAGTGTAGCCTGATTTATGAACAAATGATGAACCGTTTCTTTTGGACTGAATCAAAAACTTTCAGTGCAGTCAGTGTAGTCTAATTTAAAAAAAACTGACTCTTATGATCCGTTCTTTTTAATGGATTAAAAAACTTACAGGACAACCAGTGTAGTCTGATTCACAAACAAATGACTCTTGCAAACTGGTTCTTTTTAATGGATTAAAAACTTACAGAGCAACCAGTGTAGTCTGATTCAAAAAACAATGACTCTTATGATCAGTTCTTTTTAATGGATTAAAAAACATACAGGACAGCCAGTGTAGTTTGATTTACAAACAAATGACTGTTGAGAATTGGTTCTTCTTAATGGATTAAAAAACTTACAGGACAACCAGCGTAGTCTGATTCACAAACAAATGACTCTTGCGAACTGGTTCTTTTTAATGGATTAAAAATTTACAGAATAACCAGTGTAGTTTGATTCACAAACAAATGGCTCTTATGATTGGTTATTTTTAATGGATTAATAAACTTACAGGAAACCATTGTAGTCTGATTCACAAACAAATGACTCTTGCAAACTGGTTCTTTTTAGTGGTTTAAAAAAATTGCAGGACAGCCAGTGTGGTCTGATTCACAAACAAATGAGTCTAATGAACTGCTTCTTTTTAGTGAAGCAAAAACAAAATCATGGGTTACCGTTTTAAATCGATCTAATGCACTGCTCTTATGAATCCAAATCAAATCTTTCTTTGCATATGGCATCTTTGCATAACAACTGAATGAAATGAGTAGATTGCATAGACTAGTGCCCACAGTAAAGGTGTGCAGCAGCACTTGAATGCCCTGTCTAAGTATAGCATGCTACATGAATGATCATAGGCACTGGCAACTTCAGTAAATGGCCACCCTGTGGTTGAGACTTGGTTTGGTGGGGTCAGCTGATCTAGGCTTTGTGGTGCCGTTCGCTACTCCTCTATCACTGTAACCCTAATCGCTTAATCTCTGTCTACTGTTGCCGTCAACATATACAAAGAGCCCAGACTCTTTTGTGCGCCAAGCCTTTGTGTGTGTGTGTCACCAGGCTTGATATCTCTGTGTGATGTATTTCAGCTGTGAGTGTGTTTCAGGAGAGATATATGTAACTTTCACAAATAGGAGACAGTAACCTCATTAAATCAGCACTGTTGCTGCCCTTCTGCCTCTGAGATGCTTCTCTCCGACCCGAACCACGCGGCAAGTCTACAACACTCTAAGAAAGCACAAAACTGCTCTAAAGATTGGATACGAGAAAAAGACGACACTAGAAGAGAGAGAGAGAAAAGGGCGGGTAGAAGGACGGACTCTGACAGCGTCTGGACTCTGACATTTCTCTGCTTGGATAACCATCGCACCCTCTGTCCCTCCAGCCATGAAGGGAGGGGGGGTAATGTCAGTTGTCAATCAAGTTAGTCCCCACGCAACTCTGGTTCCTGCGCTGCTGTGCATGGCCTGTCTGAGAGACAGACAAAGAGGCCACCTTTCACCCCTGACACCCCCCTCAGCACCACCTCTTACCCCATTTGCAGCCTGAGGCTGGGCCAGAGGAGCTGAAGCATCAGTTTTGTGCAGAGGAAATAGAGCACAGGTGGTTCACTACATCTCTCATCCTCTCTAAGATAGGATGGCTTTACTAGTGTGACATTTAAACACCTGTTCTGCACTACCCAATTGGCGCTGCCATTTTTTACACAGTCTGTGTGCGTATCGTAACTCTTGTAGCCTTTCAGTGTGGATGTAGAAAAATCTGTTTTGTGGTTATGATAGTGTTACATGTGCTCTCAGCCTCTCCTTTCACTTTTGAGCTTCTAATTTAGGCCAGAAACACAAGTGCGAAAAAACAAATTCTTGGATAGTGCAATGCAAGTGTACATACCTAATGTGGTGGTTGTTTTTTCTCTAAACGCAAGGGACGTTGCTTTCAAATAAGAGCAGGCACAGCCTTTTTTTAATAACAATTTTATGGGTCTGGCTTCCGGTCTCATCCACGTCCGGCTATTTTTAGCTGTACAAAACAGCTTGTTGATATTGCAAATTTTATTGGTGTGTCTTACCATATTAATCGGAATTATGAACACACTGGTTTGTAGTGCAAACAGTTTTACCATCTAACGTTAGCGCACGTTGTTATTCTTCTCTGTATTTCCCTATAGCGGCTAAAGAACCGGAAGTCTTGCCCATAGGCTTACTTCTGTGTTAAAGAATAAGGTGGACAGCTAGATAAAAATATGCAAGAATCAATAAGATTCTCTTCAATCTGTTGATTCGTACTGACAAACACCTGAAAGAAAAAACGACCATAGAAGGCATTTTTGCAGCAACGCTGAAAATGATGCATGTACTTGTTGCATTGTGAGTTGCGTTCTTATACATCTGACAAATTGCAATACAAAAGCACAAGATATTGACATACTCACTTACTGCTAAGAGTGTATTGTATCAACGCTGCAGTGCTTTTTTGCATTAAACTACTCTACCATTCCCATTGATTTAAATCACTCAAAAGGAGAGACTAAAAAATACTTCTGCTTATTGTCAATATATGTGCAGGAAAGAATTCTCCACAGCCATCACCTGGAGTCACTCATCAGTCCCGTCACAGTGAGACCTGAGAGAGGAAACCAAGGGCAGCAGTGCTACAGAGCAGATGTGGTGGCTCACTGTGACGAGCGCTGCAAAAACTGCCATTCATTCTGTCTGAAAACGGCTTTATCCGGCACCTTATCAACTGGGCCTTTATTTGATATTCAACGTGTTAGCAGAAGTGAACAGGAGGGCCTGGCTTCTCAGAGGGTGAGCGGTTGCAAATCAGCAGCCCCCAAAATCCTCACTGCTGGGTGAAGATGTGTCCTATTGAAGTGAGGTTGGGAAGGGCAGACCTTTGGACATGTCAGAGCTGGAGTGACAGATGGAGACAAAGAAAGGAACGAGAATAAAGATAGAGGGATGAGGTGGAGGAAGGTGTCCTGCTGTGCCCTTCTGTCCACGCTGCAAACAGCAGGACTTTAATCTGATGGGTTGTGTGTACGTCTGGCAGTAAGTATAAGTGTGTGTTACTCTCGCTCAGGTCAAAGCGGTGAGGCCCAGAGCGGGTTGGATGTCATGCGGCCCACAGGGGTGGCGGGGGTCAAGGGGTAGGGCTCCTGCCTGCTGGGGAGCTTTGATGGGTGGCACACTCTTCCGGCGAAGCCTCCCAGGCTGGCCGGCTCAAGCGGGGAGGTGCTCTGCTGTCTTTTGTTTTGACCTCAGGCATGTCAGAGCTGTTTCCAATTACGCCCTTGGATCGGGTGGCGTGTATTTCTACGTGTTATATGGGATCATAATTGACTATAACTGCACCCTCTTAACTTTAACCAGGTGCGCCGGCCAAACCGGAGAGATTAGGCTTGCGCTCTTACAGGCACAGTGTGTGCTGAGTAAGTCTTGCCAGGGTTCGACACCGGGATCCGATTTGGCCCTGAAGGAATAGTAGGGAGATTGGCCGTGACTTATTGCCAGATCTTACTGCTATCGGGCTGAGCGAGTGCACATGTGGCCGTGTGTGTTCAGGAGTCGTGTCTGCGGGTTCTGTTGTGCTTTACGAGCTGTGTTAAGTTGTTGTTGTATATTTGTGTTAGTCATGTTCTCCTGAGGCACAGCGCTGCTTAGCCCAGCGCAGCAGCCGTAACCGCAACCATTTTTCCAAGAGGTCTCGACGGAATCGCTGCCGTACGAAACAGCAAAAGTAACAACATGTGGACATGCACCCACCTGCGACGGGTTCTTTATGAGCGGCCCCCCACCCTCTCGGATTAAAATAGCCCCATTTACTGGCCTGACAAAGAGGGAAGAAGCCCGGTATACATCAGAACCCAGAACCTTACACCGGGAGAGGGGTAAGAGTGGGGATTGATGGCTCATTGAAGTGCCACTCACTGAGAGAGAGCAGTTATGTCAATCCAGTCTAGTGTTTCAGAGTTCACCTCGGGCTAAAGCCGAGCTAAGTGCACGCCGAGCGAGGCCGGCCCGGGTCAGCCTGCAACCAAAGACAGCCATCCAACCTGAGAGGGAGGTTTCCATCAATCTTACAAATCTTACTTAACACTACACGAAATCTTACCACATGGAACAGGAAAACAAAGGAAAATGATGAAAACAATGAGCCCGTCGTGAAACCAGAGAAGAAGCCGACGCATCCGTATATTTAGTTACACAATCGGACCGAATGCATGAGGTGGTCGGGACAGAGAGATGCTTTGGCTCTGAGCGTCCTTGTGTATGTGGTTGAGGCCTAACAAAGGGAAGGGAAGAGAGAATGAGGGCATTGTGTTGGACAGGCTGGTGTTGAGCGGGGATAGAGTGAGGCTGGGTTAAGAGCGCCATCATTGACGACACAGAATAAACACGTCTCCTGAACGTTGATGAGCTGAGCTATCACTTTCAACAAGCTCATTACTGTCACTTCATTACATGTCCCGCACTCATCTGTGAAGCTGACGGAGAATGGAGAGGCAAGCAAACAAGAAGAGACGGAAATGAGAGTGAACAATACAGTATGGTCAAAACTAAAATTAATACAATTCTGAATTTATAAAAATCACCCAGTTCAAAAGTTAAGTGATTCTTAATACTGTGTTGTTACAAGAATGATCCACAGCTGTGTTTTTTTGTTTAGCGATAGTTGTTCATGAGTCTCTTGTTTGCCCTGAACAGTTAAACTGCTGACTGTTCTTCAGAAAAATCCTTCAGGTTCCACCAAATCTTTGGTTTTACAGCATTTTTGTGTATTTGAACCCTATCCAACAATAACTGTATGATTGTGAGACTGAGGTAAAACCATGCATTAAGAGCTGGGGGGTGAAAACTTTTGAACAGAATGAAGATGTGGACATTTTTCTTATTTTGCCTAATTGTCATATTTTTTCATTTAGTACTGCCCTACAGAGGCTACAGAAGATACTTACATGTTTCCCAGAAGACAAAATAAGTTAAATTTACCCTGATCTTCAAATTCAAAAGTTTTCACCCCCCGACTCTCAATGCTTCTGGAGCATTAGTGATCATTTGAACCTTCTGTAATAGTTGCATATGAGTCCCTCAGTTGTCCCCGGTGTGAAAAGATGGATCTCAAAATCATAACTTTCAAAGTCATTGTTGGAAATGACAAAAATGCTGTAAAACCAAAGAATTTGTGGGACCTGAAGGATCTTTTTGAAGAACAGCTGGCAGTTTAACTGTTCAGGACAAGCAAGGGTCTTGTGAACAACTATCACTAAACAAAAAAACACAGATGTGAACAACACAGTATTAAGAATCAAGGGGATGTACACTTTTGAACCGGGTCATTTTTTTTAAATTCAACTATTATTTTCTCTTGTGGACTATATGTAAACCACCTTTGTGTGAAATATCTTACTCAGATCAATATACATAACCAATAACATGCATTTTGTATGATCCCTCTTATTTTTGGGTAAAATAATTAACATTTAAATGATTCTGAAAGGGGGGTGTAAACTAGAGATATAAAGTTGCAACCACTATCCACTATAAAAATCATAATTGAGAATTAAGCATTATTTATTAAATATAAATTAGTAATTTTGAAATATAAAGACAATTATGAAAAATAAAAATTGCTATTTAAAATACAAAGTTGCAATTAGCCACAATTATGAGACATAAAGTCACTATTACATCAGAGTATTATTTTTCTTTTTTTTACTCTGAAACAGCCGTCTATAATAATGGGGACAATCTGTGACTCTTTCAGGGAAGTAAAACAAATGTTTTTGTTGTTGCTCCAAAATGCCAAATGATTCACATTCAATTGTTTGTATTACTCAGTGATCCAGCGCTCGCATAGATCATTTGTTCTAATGTGCTTTTTGGACAATTGACAGGTGGGAGGAGATGTGGAGCTTGATGAGAGGAAGTGCATATGAGTGTGTGTTCGAGGGGAGGAGTGTGTTTTTAATTACACGATATGTGTTATACAGATGGTTAAAAAGCCAGTTACACAGAGTAGAGCGTGTATAACTCTGCCAGCATTGAAATGCATGCTCCGATTCCTCACTAATTAAAGCAGCAACTTCAGAAATGCCATAATAACCATTAATTAGGGGACTGCTATTTTCAACATAATTTGCTAATTAGTCGGAGACACAGCACTGTGGATGTGACTAATTATTGGTAGGTTGGAGCAATAGACACTTGTGACTTGGGTGAAAATCACACTATTATGGGGTCTCACCATTATGGGTGTGACTCCGGACCCGACAGAGCCTTAATGGCTTGTAGTCTCTGACCCTCCCCCTTTAAATAAAATACACTGACTAGACATGGTTTATTTACTAAGACTTGAAGATGCACCGTTCACACAAGCACTAATTAGTATGTTATCGGCTTTACTCTTGACCCCACCGGCCTGTCTGTGATATTGGACTGAGGGTGAAAATACATCTCAGCCCACAGCGTGTCACTTCCTGCTGTGTGACCTAATCTCCACACAGACCTTTGAAGCCCATACTCCTCACACACTCCACGGAGGCTTGTACACAAACATCTACTAGTGTGTCGTTGTGCGTGTGTGTAATGTATTCACTAAAGTTGTGTTGTGCAGTGCATTTTACAGAAGAAAATCTGTTGAAGATGCGGTTATCTTGTTTTATAGTCTTTAAAAATCCGGTCAAGGCCTCTGAATAATTCATGTCTGAAGTCTTTAGGGCTGTTACAGGAGCTCTAGCTGGTTGTTAGTTTGTTGCTATTGACTATGTTTAAATGAATTTCCTTTTGATTGCCTGAGGGAAAATCCTCTAATATTCACCACAATTAAGAGCAGTTAAACTCCATCCAACATCATGGAGATACTGTGCAATACTTTTTAATCATTAGCATGTCCATGCTTCAGAGCTGTTTTGCTGCCTACATAGTGAGCTTCCTCATAGAGATGCATACTATGCATTAATAGTGACTGATTTGAAACACATAGGGAACATCCCTCTTTTTAAGACACAGTTCACCAAAAATGTAAATTCTGTCATCATTACTCAACCTCATGTCAATACAAACATGTATGACTTACGTTCTTCTGTGGAACATAAACAAAGGTATTTTTGGATGTATTTTTTTGTCATACAGTGCTATTTTAAATGACATGAAGGCGAGTAAATGACATAATTTACATTTTTGGTGAACTGTGCCTTTAAAAGAGAATGTTTGTGGTTGTCTTCAGCATTGTTATTTCCTGAGAGGATGAATTCTAGAGAAAGTTTAGGTTTCCTTCTGTCAGTGTGTGTGTCGATGGACTATCCCACATCAGAGAGGGACGTAAACAATGGGGCGGTAGGGCCCTGGGGCCATTCAGATTTACTCTCCAGATCTTATTCACTACTGTGTGTATCACCGAGACACTGTAATAGTCTTCAGTGAAGAGGAATGGGATGAGAGGGGTGATCTGAAGGCAAATGAGTGTGTTTACAAAGCCAGTCTTACAAGACAGCGGTGATATTTGTAATGCTAGCTCATATTTTGTTATATAATATGGGTCAGAAAGTTACAATACATTGAGCAAAAGTGACAGCAAAGACATTTTTCTTTCATGTAATAATGTTAAATGCTGCGTTTTCTGAACTTTCTATTTATCTAAGAATCCTGAGTAATTTAAATTGTAAGAATAATTCACATTATTACAGACTGTATTTTTAATCAAATAAATGCAGCCTTGCTTAGAATAAAATGAAAAAATCTGAAAATCCAACCCCAAACTTGAATGGTAGGATACATGCAAACTCAATCATTAAGTGTTTAAATGTAAAAACGTTCCTCTAAATGCATAACACAGCGGTCATAGGTCATTTATGCAGTGACCTGCAACCTTAACCTTTAAACACAATGATCTTCATTTCTGCATGCATTTAAAAGTGTATTTTTAATCTACAGTGTAAATGCTTGAATATTTCCTAACATTTTCTTTGTCTCTTTTTCTCTGATGCTGCTGCTTCTCTGCATGGTCTTCAAACAGGTAAGAAAAAGCATTTTTATTCACCATCCATATATTAAAATCGCAGAATGCAATTGTGAGAATGTGTGTTTAGATGCAGCATTGTACACCAATTTAATCCATTAACATATCACACATGATTTTGCCCTGTCCAG
Organism: Labeo rohita; assembly: GCF_022985175.1. NCBI lineage: Eukaryota > Metazoa > Chordata > Actinopteri > Cypriniformes > Cyprinidae > Labeo > Labeo rohita. The sequence goes on from NC_066882.1 coordinate 10,515,052, forward strand.
ATCTAATTTCATCCCTATTACTTTCCTTTTTCCCTTTCGCGCACTCTCTCCCACACTCTTTTGGAGAGACCTTTACTCATCTTGGCTAATGACTTCCAAATACTTCATCAGCATGTAGCCTTAACCTTGCTGTTGTTTCCAAACACCATAACGGCTCTAATTAACTGCTTCCCCCTTCTGTTTCACCTAGCTCAACACACACACGCACACATACAGAGCCTAAGCCAGTTTCATTTTGCTGAGTTCTTTGCCCAGTGCTCTGTACGGTTTTAGTGCTACAAAGGGAATATATATTTTTAAGAGCGTTGTGTGGATGGATGATGTTAGAATCACTGGCTCTCGCCCCACCAGGCATAAGAACAGCATCTCTTGTTTATTAAAGTGCTTACGGCAGTGTTTAGTCAAGGACTCAACATACGTACACATACGGAATCCGGAGCAATAAGGAGAGTTCAGTTTGCCTCAGCAGATTTGCATTTAGACCTAAAACACTAGGCTGGACACGTGCAGCCTGATTAGAAGGAAAACAGCCTCGTAATATGTGGCATTTATTTACATATTTAACTTTTGATCTTTTACCCGCTACTTGCCCCTCAAGTCAACGGAGAGAGGTGTGAACTGAGGGGAAGAGCATATCGCTCAAGTTCAAGGATTCTCTCGCCTCGCTTGATAAACATATCTCAAGATTCAGGCTTGAAAATCCAGGAACCCTGCTGGGGCGCAACCTGACCTCATAAGTTTATTAATTACTTTTGTTATTAACTATTCATCATGGTTTCTGATGTCCGTCCCAGTGCTGTGCTGAAACAAGACCTATATTCTTCCCTTCAGCGGCCGTATGAAAATCTAACAGTCCACTGAACTTGATAAGTGTGCCATCATCTCGTTAATCAAATTACTTATGAACCGAAATTGACAGTTTTCATTAATTATAAAGGATTATTCTAATTGCGATTCAAATTTATTCATTTAGAACAGACGGCATTCAGTAATATTTCAGCAAATTTGCATATTAAATGGAGAGGGTGGTTGATTAAGTATGGTAATGTATGCGCGATGCCTTATTTTGTTTCTGGTGGGCCATATGCGGCATGGTGGCTGGGGCAGGTGAAGACTCCAGAACGTGTTTAATTTGTTTGACAAACACGGAAGGGGACACAACACGTCCTCTGGCACCCTGCGCTCCGCTCGCCCCTGTGACCCTCACCTCCCTCTGCACCCACCTTTACCTTTAGCTACTGCTCTGCAGCCTTGAGAGTCACCCGGATACTTTTGAACTAATCTCGACTTATATTTAAAATAAACAAGCTTACGTCTAAGTTCTTAAAGGGACAGTTCACACAAAAATTCACAAATAAGTCTGTTTACTTACTACACTACTACACTTGTTCCAAACCTCCATGACATTTTTTTTCTTCCGTGGAATACAAATAGAGATATTTTGAACTAATGAAATAATTTTTGAACTGATAAACTAATCTCGATTTATATGTGGAATAAGAAAATTTACGTCTAGCTTCTTAAAGGGACAGTTCACTAAAAAATTAAACTTCAGATTACTCACCACACTCAAAGGGTTTCAAACCTGCATGTTTTTTTCTGTGGAACACAAAATTAGATATTTTGAAGAATGTTCATGCTGCTCTCTTCCTTTTGCTATCTCCATCTTTTTTTTTTTTTTTACTGAAGAATGAAAGAAATTTATACAAGTTTGGAACATTTTTGAGTGAACTATTCTTTTAAGATTTTAATTGATCACCCAAAAAGCAGCCCTGAGTGCCGCTTGGATGCTGTCAAAATAATCTTGACTTATATGTGGAATAAACAAATTTGCGTCTAACTTCTTAAAGGGACAGTTCACCAAAAAATCAATCTTCAGTTTACTTACAACACTCATGTTGTTCCAAACCTGCATGACATTTTTTTTCTTTTGTGGAACGCATATAGAGATATTTTGAAGTATGTTCATGCACTCTTCCTTTTGGCGTCTCCATCATTTTCTTTTTACTAAAGAATGAAAGAAATTTATACAGGTTTGGAACATTTCTTTTAAGATTTTAATCAATCACCCAAAAAGCAGCCCTGAGTGCGGCCTAGATACTGTTGAACTGATCTCGACAAACAAACTCACGTCTACACTGTAAAAAACAAAAAAACACAATTTGTTGAGTCAGCTTAAAATAATTCGTTACCCTGCTGCCTTAAAATTTTAAGTTAAAAATTAAACTTCAGGTTACTCACCACACTTCAAACCTGCATTTTTTTTTTTGTTGTTGTTGAACGCATATAGAGATATTTTGAAGCATGTTCATGCTGCTCTCTTCCCTTGGCCATCTCCAAATTTTTTTTTACTAAAGAATAAAAGAAATTTGTACAGGTTTGGAACATTTTTAAATGAACTATTCTTTTAAGATTCGAATCAGTTACCCAAAAAGCAGCCCTGATAGCCACCTAGATACTGTTGAATTAATCTCAACTTATATGTGAAACAAACAAAATTACATCTGACAAAATTAAGATGAATCAGTAATCTTTTTTTTATTTTTGAGTGAAATGTTCTTTTAAGATTCTGATTGATATGTCTAACATTGTTTCTTAAAAATTGCATAAAGGCTTAGTGGTGGCTAAAATCTACTAAACTGGTTGCGCTTTAGTAGTTTATTCTTGTTCAGAAACTGGCACGGTGCTTTTAGACTCTTCAAATTCATTTTAAAACAATTTTACAGTACAGCTGTGTCCCATTTGTCCTTTGTTCCCATTCTTAAGGTTAAATCAAACCCATTCTTTCTGGAGTTTCTCCGCAACCTGATTTGTAATATTTTTAATGGATTATGAATACACAGCCATAGAAAAACTGGAATTCCTGCTCCAAACTCATGCAAAGGGCATTGCTTTAGTGTAATTTAATACAATAGTTATGGCAGATGAAAAAAGAGGAATAAAATGAGCACATCTATCAACACCGTATGCATTTACACAATGTGCCCTTGCTTACACAGGAACTCTTTATCAAGTTAAATATAGCTTGCATACTATACTTTGAATTTGGTTTGCAGATACTAAATTTTAGAGCATTTGTGTGTTTATACATCACCTTCAAGCGAAGTAAAACTACACGCCCGGACTGCCGTCATCTTAAATAAATGCATTAGTGCAAATTTCAGTCTGGTAGCACAGTCCAATGGCAATAAAGCATTATTAGATTCCTTAGCAGGGGTCAAGCCCCTCTGACAGGTCAACGGTTAACCCTACAGCCTTACTCCGGCCCTGGACTGTTGTTCTGGCTGGGCGCCTGGGTGTCCCCGGGTGCTGGGCCACTTAAAAAGAAATAACCTAGCGCAGCTGCTGGTGTGTTTAATTAGCAGGGGTGCTGATTTTATGTGTGTGTGCGCCTGTAATGATGCTGAAACAGATCCTGCGCTTAGACGGCGTAGTATTGACAGTCTTCGAGTGGCCCGGTGACAAGGCCATTCTTCATTACTCATGGCCGCAGGGAGAGAGGGGACACGGGGTGGGGTATGGGGTGGTAATGGGGTTCTGGGATTTGGCAGCGGGCCAGCGGTGGCACACCCAGTTGGGAGAGGCTCGGCGCGATTGCCATCACTTTGCCTGTCTCAGATTTATGAGGGCTGCTTTAGAAAGGAAATGTTTCAATCAGCCGTGGCTGCCGAGCATGTCCATCAACCTGACAGGCATTTATTTACGACATCATAGAATTAAATCCTGTGTACTATGTGCACCACACACACACCCACAGATTTTTCTTTCAACGGTACATATCTCATTCATTCAGATTGTTTTATGTACTTTGGCCGTTGCCCTGCTGAAGTCCAGTCATGCCAGGGAAGCCCTTTTTTATTCTCTGCTATGTGGTTAAGGGGAAGAAACCTTTTAGAAAGTACATAAACACAGACGCGAATACTTAGCCAACACATTGTTACTGTGGCAGGAAGAAACCTCAGTACTCATGAGGGCGATAGATTATCTTCAAATGTCTGAGCCTTTAAACCGGACGTGCTATTTTCAAGTAGTTAGCTACAAATATGTCAACAGTTTTGATAACTTCAAATCTATAAACTGTTGCGCTGGAATGACAGTTGAACTAAAAGAAAAAAATGACAGAAGGCAGTTTATGTTGATGACTGCTATAGCGCCCCCTTGTTTCAGTATAGAGAATACAGCTTGTGCAGTTAGAAGAATATATTTTGGGGGCAAGTCTTGTTCTAAACTTGTAAAATGGAATTGTAAAAGAGATTATAGAATGGCAATGATGGAGTGCACATCTTATTTTCAATAAAACTGACCACTACGTACATAGTTGTGCAAAATGTATGCACAGTTGAGGTCAAAAGTTTACATCCCCCTTTCAGAATCATTAAAAATGTTAATTATTTTACCAAAATAAGAAGGATCATACAAAATGCATGTTGTTGTTTATTTAGTATTGACCTGAATAAGATATTTCACATAAAAGATGTTTACGTATAGTCCACAAGAGAAAATATCCACAGCTGTGTTTTTTTGTTCAGTGATAGTTGTTCACGAGTCTCTTGTTTGTCCTGAACAGTTAAACTGCCTGCTGTTCTTCAGAAAAAATCCTTCAGGTCCCACAAATTCTTTGGTTTTACAGCATTTTTGTGTATTTGAACCCTTTCCAACAATGACTATGTGATTTTGAGATCCATCTTTTCACACTGAGGACAACTGAGGGACTCATATGCAATTATTACAAAAGGTTCAGAGGCTCACTGATGCTTCAGAAGGAAACAATGCATTAAGAGTCGGGGGGGTGGGGGACTTTTTGAATTTGAAGATAGGGTAAATTTAACTTATTTTGTCTTCTGGGAAACATAACTATCTTCTGTAGCCTCTGAAGGGCAGTACTAAATGAAAAATATTTAGGCAAAATAAGAAAAATGCACACATCTCCATTCTGTTCAAAAGTTTTCACCCCCCGACTCTTAATGCATGCTTGTTCCTTTTGGAGCATCAGTGAGCATTTGAATCTTCTGTAATAGTTGTATATGAGTCCCTCAGTTGTCCTCAGTGTAAAAATGGATCTCAAATGCTTGAAAACTAAAGAATTTGTGGGACCTGACAGGGGGATGTTTAACTGTTCAGGACAAACAAGAGACTCGTGAACAACTATCACTAAACAAAAAACACAGCTGTGGAACACAGTATTAAGAATCAAAGGGATGTAAACTTTTGAACAGGTATGTAAACATCTTTTATGTGAAATATCTTATTCAGGTCAGTACTAAATAAACAATAACATGCATTTTGTATGATCCCTCTTATTTTGGTAAAATAATTAACATTTGTAATGATTCTGAAAGGGGGGTGTAAACATTTGAGCATAGTTGCGTTGCTGTCTATGCAGGGTCAGAAAGCTTTTGGATTTCATCAAAAATATCTTGTGTTTTGAAGATGAACAAAGTTCTTATGGGTTTGGAACGACATGAGGGTGAGCAATTAATGACAGAATTTTCATTTTTGTGTGAACTATCACTTTAAAAAGAGTTTTAGGGCTTCCACTAGAGGACTGCGCTCTGAATCCAGGAGTCTGAGACTCCTGCTTCCATCAGTGTGACATGATGAGTCCGGCACCCCTCCACTTTGTCATGAGAAATATTTAAAGAAAAACAGAGTGGAATTACCTGACACAGGACAGGATTAGACAGAAAGCACAGACTGATAAATTTTTCAGTGCAATGAGATGTTGTGGCTGAATAAAACATTGCTTTTTAAATAGACATGGGCTAACATGGAAGGTGTTTCCTGCCAGTCTCTCAGCAAAAGCGTTGACAGCTACACGCTCATGTCACATGCAGCCACACCGACTTACTATACAGTTCAGTATACTCTCTCTCAGTGCACTCTTTCTTACCACTTTCACATCAGATTTGGTGTCATCCTCCCGTATTTCGCCCGATAGCGAATGGCAGCCTGTCTGAGCATGTGTGACATGAAGAAATGTGTGTGTGTGGCTGTCCTCGGTGACAATGTACACGGCGCCCTCTTTGTGAGTACAGAGACCCGGCCTGACTCTCTCACACGGCATTAGCATGCCAACATGCCCTCTCGCACCTTCCACCCGGTACACGTGCCTAACGTGATCCTACACACTAGGCCGACTCGCCCCTTTTTCTCTCTCCCGCGTTGTCTGTCAGTGACCCCACTGTTACTCTGAGCTCTTACAGATGGCCCGAGCTCAGATAGCATCTGCCTCCTCCCATCCATCACAAGCGGCTGCTCTGCGGAGCTCCTCGGCAGGGGCCCGCGTGCCTGCCAGATCCGTTACCCCACCTCCGTGTGTGGGACTCAGGTACCGAACGCTGCCTGCTAGCCTACGGTCACTTGAAAGGGGGAGGAACCAGAGTCTCCACAGTCCAGACTGGGAGCGAAGGCCTGGCTGCGGGTTATTAATGGGCCCCCCTCGTTGTGCCTCGGCCCCCGAGGCGTCTGCCTCCGTAGCTCCTGGCACGGGACACCGTCTCATAAATCTCCTTAAATAATACCGCGCGGCAGCTAGGGGAAAGGGGTCAGTACGGAAACAAGGCAGTCAGGCTGAGATGAAGTGTCAGTGATGCATGGCCTGTGCCCTCTGAATGCAGGTAACGTAACACACACACACACACACATAGTAAAAAGGGGAGGAGGGTATCAAGACACAAAGCACAAGCTGAAACTATGAAAGAGATTTTATCAGGAAAACCAGATATATTTTCGTGTGAAACTTCGACTCCAGAGATGCATAGGAGTCCCCCAAAAATCAGAGCTCCACCAGCAGACGAAGGAGCTGAAGGTTGCAGCCACTGGAGTGGCAGCTGAAAGCCAAACATGTGGTTTGAATTAACACCCTCCCCAGGGTTCAACCCAACAGCGGGGGGAAGCAGGATCTGAGGCTACCTTGTGATGATAGACACATCCGTCTGATTATTGTTCTTCTCTTGACACACATCACTTTCACATGCGCTGTAGAGTTCCCACGCTTTTTTCCTCTTCGTGCTTCAGAAGATTTAGTGAACTCAAAATGTGGATATGATAATATTCCTTGGAAGATTTTAAACTGGGTTCAGAAAATAATCAGGACCAGGGTGACAATGTCACCATAAGTGACAAAAGTATCTCCAAAATAAATGTATTTGTTATATATAGTTCAGAATATTCAATTCAATTCTGCTAAAATGGATTGCATCAGTTTGCATTAGCATTTATGTATATATGCACCCATAAATTTGTGAAACATGTGCCAGACTCCAGCTGAGTCTTGGTTCCTCTCAAGATTTGTTCTTCATCTGCTTGAAGATCTTAAGGAGTTTTTGCTTGTCACAGTCACTTTTGGTTTGGTCGCTGGAGGATTCTGCTATTCTTTGAAAAGTAGCATTGGAAAAATATTTTTTAAAAAAGCATTATATAAATAAACTTAATTCAAATAAACTGAATTAAATATTCTAGAATATTAGATATTGTTTAATATAATAATTTATATTTTTGTGCTTTTAGAATTAAAATTTGTATAATTTTATAATTTAAAAAATGTCATTAATAGACTAGCTGTTTACACAACTGTTAAAATGTTCGGGGCATTATTCATTAATTCATTTATTTAGAAGAAATTAATACTTTCATTCTGCAAGGACACATTAAAGTGAATAAAAGTGAAAGTAAAAGCATTTACATTGTTACAAAAATAAAATAAAATAAAAAATGAAATAAATTGTTTTAACGGTAACACTTTACAATAAGGTGTCATTTGTTAACATTAGTTGATGTATGAACTAACATGAATAAACCATAAACAATACATGCATTACACTATTTATTAATTTTTGTTAATGTTATTAAAAATACAGTTGTTCATTGTTCATGTTTGTTCACAGTGCATTAACTAAAGTTAACGAACACAACTTGTGATTTTAGTAATGCATTAGTATATGCTGAAATTAACTAACTAAGATTAATAAATGCTCTAAAGTATTGTTAATACTTAGTTCATGTTAACTAATGTTGATGAACTTTCTATTTCTGCATAAAAATGTATCACTCTTGAATCATGTGACACTGAAGACTGACCAAATAGAGGATTAAAAAAATATTATAAAACTTTAAACTGTTCTTCTATTAAACTATTAAACTACTACTATTCTGATGAGTAAATAGACCCGATAAAACAAACCAAGCAAGACCTCTGTTAGATAAACAGCATTGTTTTGATGCAAGAGTTCACTAGCAGTTCCTAACTTCTTCCTGTAGCAGCTCTACTCTGAAGCAGCCTTGAGTGTTGCGCTCGGCTCAGGGAGCGCAGCCCGTGTGCCGGAGCTTTGAGCGCGGAGAAGATTGTTATATATTAGTTTAATAAAGTCAGAGACAAATGAAGCCCCCCTGCCAAAGAGGACTGTGTTACACACTTCATGAACCAAATTAGTGTGGCAGCGCAACACGGCGGCGCGTCGCTTTTGTTCCGGAGATGATCTGCATAGCGGAGCTCATTTCTCAGACAGATAAATCTGACGGCAAGCCGTGACTTCCCCCCTGAAGTAAATAGTGTAAATAATGAAAGGGCCTGCCAGCAGTGCTTGAGGAATGACTTCATCCCGAGCTATTTATACAGACTGTCAGAGGGGAACAAAAAAGGAACTGGGCAGGGAAGTGAAGAGAATAGAACCTCCATCTGATTGGATAAAGAAACAGACTGGCTAATGCCTTCTGGGTAATAGAGATGGAGCACCACTTGAGCCTTGTGTGTGTGTGCTTGGGAAGGATGGAGGGAAGCTTTTAATTGAGAGGTGAGAAGGATGGATCCCACAGGTTAACTCCATTCTTCAAGGGCCATTAATATGGATCAGATAAGGTTTTTAGTGCACTGCACCTCCAGTGACACACGACATGCTCTATTAATCCTATTGATGTTGTGGACTTGCTAGATGATTATAGGTGAGTTTATCATATATTCTGTTAAGACGGCTATGGTGAATATGTAAAATAGATGCCAGAACCTTTGTACTCGGGTCACAGCTAAGAGTCAAATACTAAAGGGCACAAAGGGCACTTAGAGACGGCCTGAAACTTCCATCCCTCCCTACAGGAGAGATTTCATGAGCTGTCTTGCTCACATGATTATCAGAGCAGTTACACCACCATTGAAAAGTTTGAGGTTCTTATGATTTTTAATGTTTTAGAAGGAAGTCTCTTATGCTCAACAAGGCTGCGTTTATTTGATCAAACATGTAAAATGATTATGATAACACTTACAAAAATGTTCATTAGTTAACATTAGATAACATGAACGAAAAATAAACAGTGCTTCAACTACATTTATTAATCATTAATGTTAATTTTAGCATTTACTAGTGTATTATAAAAATCGCAAGTTGTGTTTAACATTAGTTAATGCACTGTAAACTAACATGAACAAACAGTGAACGACTTGAACAATAAACAATGTATTTTATTAAAAAACATTAAAAAAGATTAATAGAGTAATAAATTGTTCGTTCATAGTTGATACATAAACTAATGTTAACAAATGACACCTTCTTGTAAAGTTTTACTATTATTACTATATTAAATATATTACAAAGTTTTTTCTTTTTTGATATATTGTAAAATGTAATTTATTCCTGTGACAGCAAAGCTGAATCAGTGTCACATGTTTCTTCAAAATATTTTAATATGCTGATTTGGTGTTCAAGAAACATTTCTTGCTATGCTGCTTAATAACAGTGATTATTTGACAAATAAAAAGTTCAAAGAACATAATTTATTTGCAACAGAAATCATTTGTAACATTATATTAAAATCATTATATTGATTTTAATGCATTCTTTCTGAATAAAAATATTAATTTCATTAAAAAAAAAAAAAATCATATTTTTTTAAAGTTAGTATATGTCCTTGCAGTTACCTGTGGAAGTCTGTTTCCACTTGTAAAAGATCAGATCTCACACTGATTTTATATCCACATAATGTGACTTTATATGTCATAACTCCAACTTTAGTTCTCACAATGGCAACTTTTATGTCTTGTAACTGTGACAGTATTTAACAAAGTGACTTCATCTTTCACAGTTGTGCATCACACAATTACCTTATTTATTTTTAACTCTGATTTCATACATATCTGCTAATCCAAAATACTTGGCTTTCTTAAATATATGTGTAAAAACATTAAATCAACCCGTAAGTCCATTATTTTCCAATCCAGCATTTTTTTGTTACTGCTGATTATGGTTGCATTTGTGTCTTTGAAAGTTTCTTTTAACCAGGCCAACTTGTCTAAAGTGTATTTTAAACTGTAATATCACCAGACTCATTTGGCTTCCTCATTTAGTAGCTATTTAGGAAGTGTTTCATGTTCTTATAATTAGAGCTCTTGTCTCTGGGCTCCTTCTGGCCCCTCCTCTCTCCGCTCTGTAGTTTTATCTTGACGCGGCTCGTACCGCAGATCAAAAAAATGTCCCACTGAGGATGCCGTACTGCTGGCAATTACCAAGATGTTTATTATATCTGGTGTAATAATTTTGGTCGCTACAGGGATTATTTAAAAGTTATTACTGCTTTGATGTTCGCGCTTTTCTCAGGTTGTGATTGTGTGTTTAATTGTACCAAAGTGACACATAAACCCCATCTTAATTTAATGAAAGCGAGAAAGTGAGATTATTAAAATATGACTGCATCCGCAGCACGGCTGTGTAATTATTTTGGTAAATTTGTGCTGGGAGGCATGATAGGGCAAACTGTACTCATTTGCAGGAGGCTAATTTAATAAACCTCAACCCTCTTTATATGAAGGGTGAATGTTTCCCCGTTTAACCCAATTGAAAACCACACCAATTTGCTGTACTAATATTTCCAGCACTATCGGGCTAATGATGCTAACTCCAAACAGCCCGGAACCAGTAATTAACAGAGATGCTAATGAAAAGGTGACGGCACCTCCAGCGCGCTACCGCGGACACTATCTATCTCGGACCGGTGAAAAATTCCTCCTCTTATCTCGCAGCCCATAATCCTCCTCTTCTAATTAGCCACTGCGTTCAGGCAGAATGGAGAAGCGCAACGTTCATCCCTGCTTTTCCGGAGAGATTGAGAGAGCAGGGTTCAACCCAAAGAGACTAGTGAGGAAGAGATGCTGTCGGTAGGAGTCGGAGGAGGAGGGGAGAGACAGCAGTGTGTGTTACACTCAGAGCAATTACAGCACCTCCTAGTGTTAAATGTTTAAAGTGCGCATTAGCATGTAGCACAGTGGCATCTTGTCCCTGTGATCCTGCGAGGCTGGCACTCGGAGACAAGCCCCTGTGCCGCCACAAATCGCTGCAGACAGCTCGCTGTTAAAATCAATATGCTGCAGTTTTGTAGCGCTTCCGTCTGCCTGCGCGGCGTTGTCTAATATAATGTAAATAATAAATTATCAGGAGCAGATTACCAGGCGGCGGAGACACTCCACCTCGCAGTCACACGCTGATATAAGCGCTCAAGAGCACTAATAGGGTCGCACATCCCACTTTTACGCATCTCTTTTTCTCTTGCTCAGTCTTTTGAATACGCTACAATTAAGAAATGGTTACATAAGGTTACAGAAGAACCATATTGGGTTCTCAAAAGAACCTTTCAACAAAGAGTTCCAAAAATAACCATTTTTTCTTAGAGTGAAGATCATTTTTCAACTATACAGAACCGTTTGTGGAATCTCCCTCTTAAAAGAGAAGCTCACTTCCAAAACAAAAATTTATGTCATCCAAGATGTTCGTGTCTTTCTTTCTTCAGTCGTAAGAAATTGTTTTTTTTGAGAACATTTCAGGATTTCTCTCCATATAGTGGACTTCTGGTGCCCTTGAGTTTGAACTTTTAAAATTCAATTTAAACGCAGCTTCAAAGGGCTCTAAATGATCCCAGCTGAGGAAAAAGGGTCTTATCTAGCTAAACGATCGGTTATTTTCAAACATTTTTTTTTTACAATTTATATACTTTTTAAAGGAGAAGTTCACTTCCAGAACAAAAATTTACAGATAATTTACTCATCCCCTTGTCATCCAAGATGTTCATGTCTTTCTTTATTTAGTCGATAAGAAATTATGTTTCTTGAGGAAAACATTTTGGAATTTTTCTCCTGTAAGTGGACTTCAATGGTGCCTCCAGGTTTGAACTTCCAAAATGCAGTTTAAATGCAGCTTCAAATGGCTCTAAACGATCCCAGCCGAGGAAGAAAGGTGTCTAGCGAAACGATCTTTCACTTTTCGAAACAAATTGGCAATTTATTTACTTTTTAACCTCGAAACATTGTCTCTGCGATGCGCATGCGTGGACTGTGTAATCCGGGTCAATACAGTTAGGGTATGTCGAAAAACACACGTCTCATTTTCTTCTTCGCTGTTTTACCTTTTTTTTGAAAAGGGAGTCTGATCTCCCTCGCATGTTCACTTTGTAAACACTGGGTCGGTACTTCTGCAGTGATGTAGGACGATTTTGAAGTTGGGAAAAAAAAACAGGGTTTCAGTTTTTCGACATACCCAAACTGTATTGACCGCATTGAACCGGAAAAATTTTAAGCAGACTTAGACAAGAAGAGCTTTTGAGGTTAAAAAGTAAACAATTTGTCAATTTGTTTCAAAAATGACTAATCGTTTTGCTAGATAAGACCCTTCTTCCTCGGCTGGGATTGGTTAGAGCCATTTGAAGCTGCATTTAAACTGCATTTTGGAAGTTCAAACTCGGGGGCACCGTTGAAGTGCACTATATGGAGAAAAATTCTGGAATGTTTTCCTCAAAAAACAATTTCTTTACGACTGAAGAAAGAAAGACACAAACATCTTGGATGACAAGGGGGTGAGTCAATTATCTTTAAATTTTTGTTCTGGACGTGAATTTCTCCTTTATCTGCATCTTTGGTTCCATGAAGAACTTTTTCATTTGACACTAGGTTCTCCATAGTGGAACACGTTTCTGTAGATGTTCTTTACACCAAGAAAAAATGGTTCTTTTAAGAACTGTTCACTGAAAGGTTCCAAAATGGCTCTTCTATATCACTTTTGTGAAAACCTCCTTTTGGAACCTTTAGTTTTAAGAATGTGGAAAGGTTCCATGAATGCTGAAGGTTCTTCATGGAACCAAAGCCAATAAAGAACCTTTATTTTTAAGAGTGTACAAAAAGAATAACTGGATTCATTAAAGATACATTGGCTTAATTAACATTTAATTTCATTTTGAGAGCAGAGATTTTGACTTTCCCCATCTGCACATTTGTGAGGCTTCCTATGAGCGCTGCCATTTTTCAACTGGTAAAATACAGCAAGGACCCCTTTGTTGTGGGTTAAAAGAGCGATTAGGTTTTAGTGGGACACGCCGGATAAGAGGAGACGGAGGTAGGGAGCGAGTGAGCTCTAATTAGGTCAGTGGAAGAGAAAGGCATCGCACTCGGTCTCCGTGAAAAGGTCCCTCTGTCCTTTGCGTCCCATCTGCGGGTGACTGGATAAGACAGGTGAAGGCAAGTAGAAGTGGTAGCTGTCAATACGCCTCCCTCGCTCCCTTTCCCTCTGATGCCATGAATTATTTGTGAGAGCAGGCGATGACAAAAGGATGTCGCTCGCTCTCAAAGCCTCACCTGCCGTCCCGTCACACCCACGGAGGGTTGATTCCATCAGACACGCGAGGGGGAACCAACTCCCTCCTTTACATTTCTCTCTGCTCTGCTCTTTTCTCTAACCTCATCGTTTCTGTATCAAAGCACAGTAAACGAGTGGCGTCCTGCTGTAGCTTGACCCTTAGAACAACTCTTCTGTTCTATGCTAAACATTTCCAGCTTTCAAAGACTAGTCCTATGTTTCTGCGAAATCATTATCACTGTTGTCCAGCTTACTTAAAAATGGTGTAAAAATCACTTTATGAGCATAGTTTAGTTTATGTCAAAGCCTTAATTATTTGCTATTGCTAGAGGCAGAAGCATAAATTTTAAATACCAAAAAAAAATTTAGACAACAGATAATTTTTGATATTTTTTTTTTACTAGTGGGTGCAGGACACTATAGTTCACTTATGTAAGTGAGGATAGCAAACAGTGGGCTAAATTTCATTACTATTTTCTAAACTATAGCGAATAAACTGTGATAATGTGAGAAATGTTGAAGGTGTCTGAATAAATTTTGGTTTGACTATATAGCTACAACACAAATGGCCATATATATTCTGATTTTATGTAGTATTAACAGGAGTATTCTGGGCTATTTATCTAATTTAAGAGAAAAGTATAGGCTTTGTACATCTATATATCTATCTATCTATCTATCTATCTATATATATATATATTACCCTAGATTAATAAATGTCATGAAAAATTGTTCGTTTATGATACTTAATAAAATAACTAATGTTAACGAAATGAACCAACATTCAATTTGTACATTTAATCAATTTTTGTTGGTCTAATTAACAAAACAAGCCATGTCTTCAAAAAAGTAATAAATAAATATCACATATTTTATATTCTTTTTTTTTTTTTTTTTTTGCCTATAAATGTGATGACATATATATTGCTGCTGTCATCACATTTATAGGCAATAAAAATGACAAAATAAATATACAATAAAATAAATAAAGAAATGTTTCTTTATATTTTAATCTGGCTGCATCCTTATATTCCTGTGTGATTAGGGAATTTAGGGATGTGTGAGTAGCTGAGTATTACTCAGGCTGGTTTGTTTGAGCCCTGTGGCAGTGAGTAACAGTGTGCTGTAAAGCCCCAGTCTTCACACAAAAAGCAGGCGGTCTAATGATCCCACTGGCTGCTAACCCTCAGGCCTGCGCTGTCCCTCCACCACCCCTCCATTCCCACCCTTCCTCCCTTCCTCCCTCCCTCCATCCATCCCTCCCTTCCTTCATCCCTGCCACATCTGCTGCCTCTCGCCAAAGGAAAAAAAATCAATCTCTCCATCATGAATTATTGAGGTGTTTGCCTACAGCCTCTGAAATATACAGGAGGGTGGTCTCTCTCTCTCTCTGTATCTCTCTTCCACTCTCCCTTTCTCTCTTTTCTTGTACATTTAGTTTAAGATAAGTACATTATGCACAACGGAATCAGTTTAATACACTTTTTTTTACTTTCCACCTATTTGTGTAGTTCACATTGCTTGTGTGGGATCTTGTATTTCCCTCTGAGCGGGGCAATTAATTTGTGGCTTGTGTACACAGCCACAGTACAGAGGCTGTTTACAGAAAATATATCTGTTAGTCCATAGCTTTCTGTATGATTAGCTAAAACTGAGGTCATTTGTGCTGAATTAGTCAATTACAGGCGTTAAGCCTGAGACGGAAAGGTCTGATGTGTAAATCTTAGCGGAAAATGGACAAAGCAGCTGCAAACTGAGAGTACTCCCCCTTAGCGAACTCAAGTTTGACTTATTACACCATCGACTGCTGTACTACCGCTGGTCTTGCTCGCTCACACACCTCCACTGGCACTTGTAAACAGTAGCTTTAGCTGCAATGATTACATTAAATCAGGCAGTTGTCATATGACAATCATTATCCCTCCTCCAGTGGCAGCGTTTGATTGACAGCTCCCCAAAACCCATGTGTGGTGGCTGCACATCGTTGCCTGGCTTCAGCTATCAATTACAGGCTTGAATTTGAAGCATTTATTATGTAAAATAATTCTCCCGTCTGCACTGCACTCGTCTCCTGGGTCTGGTCCCGCTGTCTGATGTGAAATTTCTCTCCTCTCTCTCCTCTTTCACGTTGATTGTCTCTCGCTCACTCGTTCTGTCTCACTCAACTCTTTGTTGTTATTTCGCAGAGAGTGTGTCTTGCATGCATTGCTCTTAAATCGACACAGCCCAGGAGATAATGACATAAGATGCCAGTGGATTGTCTGAGAGAGGAAATGCAGCAATTCAAAGCGGTTATTGCTCAAGAGCTGAGAGGAACAGGCCTTATTAATTATACCCTCTTTGGAGTGAGCATACAATATACTATGATACTACTTTTTTATTGTTTAGCTGGCTAATGGTCGTCTTGGAGTTATACTGACAACTAGTGGCATGGATGCAGCATAATGCAAATGCAATGCCACATGATGCCATTGCAGAAATGTACTATTCAGTCAGCCTTGACTCGTTTATTCCACTAGTAAAATATTACAATCTAAATAATTGTTTTCTATTTGAATAGATTATATAATATAATCAGCATCATTACTCCAGTCTTCAGTGTCACATGATCCTTCAAAAATCATTCTAATATGCTGATTTGCTGCTCAAGAAACATTGAAGTCTTTGTGATCAGTATATATGTATGTATAAGTATAGGGCTGTCAGTCGTTTTCGATTAATTAATCTTATTAATCACAAACTCAATTTGGCTGTGAAAATACCCACTAAAGATTATTTAAAGCTATTGTTGTGTTAAATGAGAAAGTAGCAAGTAGACATTGCAAATTGTAGCTTTAGACAGAAATATTTTGTTTGATTCAGCATAAAATTTAGGCTGCAATGGCCTAACGTAAACTATGGAAAATAAAGGAAGATAATTTGAGACACATCTCAGTATTTTTGTTCATACAATGAAAGTCGTTGATAACCAAAACAGCTGTTACCAACAGTCTTCAAAATCACTTATTTTATGTTGCACAAAAGAAAGGTTTGAAATAACATGAGGGTGAGTAAACGATGACAGAAATACATTTTTTGGGGTGAGCTATCCCTTTAATGTTTTTATTTTTAGAATTTTATTAATGAAATGATACTCTAAATAAGAAAATAAATCTGCCAGCAGGTGGCGGAAAATGTCATTATGAGTCATTCATTCAATTCGTTAAAACAGCTGATTCATTCTCTTTATGAATGGGCCTTTGAATCATTGATTCACATGATTCATTCAAAACGCGGATTCATTCAGAAACTAAACGCCGCTGTGTTGCTCGGAGACGCGCAACAATTCTGCTGTGGCTTCAAAGATAATATTCTCTGCAAAAGTGAGCAAAAACATAATATTTTGTTTAAAATATAACACAATATCAATTTCTTATTTACTGAACCGTTGTATAGAATCAAATTTAAGCTTGTGATAGATCAGGACAAAATCAGCAGTCGTGTCATATTGCCCTTGCTGCCAGTGTGATATTGTGTCATATTTGATATATATATATAAATATGAGACAAGACACATACAGGGGCATTTTTTGCACCAATATTTTGAATTTTAGGGCAAAGCTGCATTTGTAGAGTTGTTGCCCTGCATCATATTTGACTATGTGAGATCTGGGGGTGGGGTCAGCGTGTTAACTCCGTTAAAGTATTTTAATCATGTTATTTTTTCATAACTAATTACTTTAACTTGTTAACTTGTTAAACTGAAAGCTAAACTGAATATATATATATATATATATATGTATATCAGAAGTACCAATACTTACATAGAAACCTATACAAAGTGGCCTATACAAAGAAATACATCTGAACTCTTCATATATATATATATGTATATATATATATATATATATATATATATATATATATGTACTAAGACTAATGTCGTACTAGTACACCTTTAATATATAGTACATGACAGATTAGAGATTTTTACTAAATAAATACATTTTGTGCACCAAAACAGTCAAACAAGCTCAGCTAAATAGGACTAAAAATAAATAATGCTTTCACTCTGAGGAAATATTTGTAGACAATGGAAGACAGAGTGTGAATTCTTCTGCTCTCATGTTATGATAAGAGAATTGTCTTTGCTCGCTTGCCGTTTCTTCTTTCTCTCTCTTTCTTTCTGAAATAGTTCTTCGGTTGCATTTGGCACCAAACTCGCAGGCCAGTGCAGAAATCCAGCCATAATAAATGGAGGGAGGAGGGAAAAATAAGACATCTGAAAGACCAGCTAAGCAAGCCGGTGATATTTCTTCTTGCCTGGGACAGATCTTTTGGAGATGTGTATTGTAAGCAATTTTAGAGCTGTCAGCACAACATGCCTACTGGTCTCGGCTTGCCTGAAGGCGTAAAAGAGGGGAAGGTTAGACTTGTTGTAGCTGTCGGATTGTTCTAGTCGCGTTATTATTATTTTATTTGCAGTATCTGGTCTTGAAGGAATTATGAGCGAATTAGAGAGCGTTCAGGAGAGAGGCTAACCGATGCACGTGCATATTTTCAAAGCGTGAGCAATATGTTTTTCTAAAGGGGGGGCTGAGAGAGAGAGAGAACGAATGACAAACAGCGAGTTACAGGGCCGTCCGGCTTTAACACTGCCGCTCAGAAGATTAGCCTATCACTCGTCAACATGGTGTCGCCTTACTCAATTAGCCACAACTCAAACTCTGTATTTTAAACAACTGCAACATTCCTATCATGCCCACACAGTAGAGGTAATGGAGAGCTGCCTTGAGAGGACATCTGCCCCTGCTCCCATTAAGACAGCCCATGCCGCCGTCTCACCGAGGCATTCTGGGAGACAGGAATGAAGATAAGATGGTGTAAGGTGAGGAGAAAGCGGATGAAGAAAGATATCATGCCATAGCGAATGGCACTTTGAGTGTCGCTCCATGGCAAGAACTGGCATCGGCTGTGTCTCCCAGAAATGGACACATTTATATTCTCTTTCTCTCGCTCTCCCCCTCTCGTACTCTTATGGTCTGCGTTAGCCTTCATAAAATATTCATGTTGGTTGTGCTCAGTGCCATAATTGCCATCTCAGCCTCTGAATAATTGATGGCTGGTGCCGTTGACTTGGTCTCATTTACTGAGAGTGTGGGTAATACCATACTCGCACATGCCACATGCTCTAATGCCATGCTGCCGCAGTTAGTGCTGACTCCAGATCAGCCGCTCTCTCTGTACGCCGCTATCATTCATCTGAAACCACCCTCACAGCTACAGTCAAATGCATTTAAATCAATAGCACTAGTGACTTAGGCTACAAGTATCACTGCTAGCACTGGGGGGGCAATTTGATTTCATTTGATGTGCTTTTAGAAGCGATTCGAACTCGGCGAGGGGCTGCAGAGACTTTCCCAAACGCTCTTTCGTTTATTAAAGTGCATTTTTCTGTCATCGTCACACTTCGAGTGGGTGGCTGATTGTAATGAGCACTTTTCTGTGTGGATGTTTTGTAAGTGTTTAATTTGGCGTCTAGTGAAACGGGCTTCATTTTTTTGCCATGATTTTGGGAGAAAAACGCAAACGGCTTAACGGCTGGGTGTCCAAATCAGGCGAGCCTGCAGCAGAGTTAATTAACAGGCCAGAGCTGAGCGGACAGATGTGACCCTTAGACACACTAAGGTCAAAGGTCAATTTGTTGAGGATTACATTAACCCTGCCTACACCAACCCCATCACCCCTCCACTGCTGCTTTAATTCATTGCTGTCCTTCTTTTTCGCCCTGACATTCACTCTTACCTCTCTTCACAGCTTGATTACTGGTTAAACTCCGATCGCTCAGTAGTGTACTGCAAAGTAAACTTTATAGGGAAATTTAAAATCTATGTTCAGTCCGAAAGGACAAAATCAATACATCACATCACAGGAAGTGTAAAGCACACAAGATGTGACCGTTGCAATGTCATCATCATGGCCATGGTTTAAGAAATACTCATTTTAAAGACATACTTATTTAAAATCACACAAGTTATTTTTATGTTAAATATCACCGCCATCATTTATTGTAAATGTTTGGCTTTTTGATTATAAAATATATATTAATTTAAATAAAAAAATATACTAATTAAAATCTAAATATAAATATTAAATAATCAGCACAACTGTTTTCAACATTGATAATTATAAGAAAAGTTTCTTGAGCACCAAATCAGCATACACTACCAATTCAAGTTTTTGAATAGGAAGATTTCTAATTTTTCTCTTCTGCTCACCAAGCCTGCATTTATTTGATCCAAAGTACAGCAAAAAAACTTTTGAAAAAATTTTGAAATAATTTTACTTTTTAATATAACTGTTTTCCATTTGAATATATATTTTAAAATGTAAATTATTCCTTACTCCGGTCACATGATCCTTCAGAAATCATTCTAAAATTCTGATTTGCTCCTCAAAAAATATTATTATTATTATTTATTATTATTATGTTGAAAACAGTTGGGTAGATTTTTTTCATGTTTCTTTGATTAAAAGAAAGTTCAGAAGAGCAGTATTTATCTGAAATGGAAATCTTTGTAATATTATAAATGTCTTTATCTGTGCTAAATAAAAGTATTGCTTTCTATAATTTATTTATTTTTTACAATTTCTTTTTTATTTTAGATAAATGCTGATCTTTGGATCTTTCTATATTACATTTCTAAATTACATTTAAAAATATATTCAAATAGAAAATAGTTATTTTAAATAGTAAAATATTTCAAAAATGTACATTTTTTGCTGTACTTTGGGTCAAAATGCAGGCTTTAAAAAACATTAAAAATCTTACTGTTCAAAAACTTTTGACTGGTAGTGTTTTCAAATGATTTCTGAAGGATCATGTGACACTTAAGACTAGAGTAATGATGCTGAAAATTCTTTGAAATCACAGAAATAAAATATATTTTAACATATATTACAGATAGAAAACAGTTGACATTGCAGCATTCCCAAATAGTGCATTTTCTCAAGTGAAGTGAGCTTCAACAGTTATATCCCGCTTAGTGTGTAGGGAACAATGAACACTGCATAGGAACCTTGTGAATCAGAGCGCAGATGCTCTCTCATCTTTACCCTTTCCATCTCAGTTACAGTTTCATTAGCAGCCGGTTTGATGTGCCTAAAAGTACAATGTAAGAGTTATTAAGCAGAGCAGTATGCATGACAGGTCAGGCTCTGTGCTCTGACTTAAACTCATCCTACCCATCAGACTCTTGGAGCGTTGCCCTCTTCCTCACGCTGACTGTGGTAATAGCCCTCTCTAATTGAAGTGCTCTTAGCCGTGCCATTTGCAACGTACCGTCCAATCTCTTCTAAAAGCATAAGGTCCCTGTCCGAAGTGCCCTACGGAGGGGACAGTGCGCACTTTATTAAACATTACACGTGTGATTACACGTCCCCTCCCTGTTCGGCAGGCATCGGAGTACTCTCGCTATTGCTAATGGAGCTACAGGGTCAACAAAGTCAAACTATATCCACATTACACATGTGGATGAGGGCTCTAAAAACTATGAGTGAGTGTTTATGTGAACGTGGCGTGCGGTTAGGAGACCAGAAGGACAAATCCATAGAGCGGAGGGAAAGAAAGACAAAGGATGTCTTCCTAAAGTGAGGGCACCCAGGGTTTTGCAGGGGATTTAGGAGGACTATGAGAGCGTGATGTCAGCGATGGGGTTAAGCCCAGACTTATCTCCACACAAAGCGGGAACGAGAGTAAGAGAAGGAAAGCGAGAGCGTGGAAGAATAAGGGACAGGTCAGGAGCGCTCAGACAGGGTCAGTGGCAGGAGGGGAAGAAAGCTGCAGCTTAGAGCTCTTAAATGATATTATAGACGAGGCCTGTTGCGCTAATCTGTTTACCCAAACAACACAGTGGATAACACACACAAACATGTTTTTATCAATGCACACACACATACACGCTGAGCTGCAAATGCAGGATGTGATCTGTATGCACAGTGTTATGCATGATTTCTTATTTGATTTCCATTCCATGTATTTGCAAATGCAAACCCTTATATGTGCATATACTGTATACTGTATACCATACACATATATACGCACATACAGCGTGCATTTTCCATCTGACATGCTACGAGGCACAAAGGCATGAGAGAGGGATGAATGGATTGACGCACATGGATGTGAAATGGTGTAGATGATAGAAGGGCGACTCAAACGGTAGATTAAAGAGCAAAGGATAAGACCTGGACCGCTTATCCTAGAGGAATCACAGCCAGCACACACACACTATGCATCTTACATTCCTTCAGCACTAACAAGCCAGCTGCACACACACACACATTTGTTTTCCTATCACGTGGGGGCTTTCCATTGACTTCTGTTGCTACAGCCTTAACCCAAACTCTATCTCTACCCCTGAAAGAATTAAACTTTATCAGTTAAAAAATGCAATATTTTTGTTTGTGAATCACTTCAAGCCTTTAAAGACAGCCCTATTAAATGCTAATGAGCTCTGCTCACCCCGACGAACCGGTCTGTTTACTTTAGCCGCGTTTAGCCATGAAACTTGCTAACTAGCACATTATTAAGAAAGGTGATTTACAAAGATGCATAAAAAACCCTTATACTCGCTTCTGCTGTAGGTGAAGCTGCATCATGAATGATTCGCGCGAACATAGATGCATTTATGTAGATCGGGAATCGGCACATTTCCTTCAAAAACAAAAGTAATGTTAATCCTATGCGTCTCAGCGGCTCAGATGTCGGGATTAAATGACACTTCAGTTGCTCAGTCGGAGACATTCTTGTTTTCCCCTGCACCGGAGTTGAAACAATGGTGGTCAGAGTCGGACTGTTCACAGCTCAATCAGTGCAGGTCTAGGGTAAGACAGCCTTGTCAATCAACTATGGTGGGAGCGGCCTTTGACGGTGTGATGTCACACCGACAAGAAGCTGAGAATGGCTTGATTTGAAAAAGGGGATATTTCTTATAAAGATTACAAAAAATACCACTGGGTGGATTTGTATCTAATAAGGTCATTGTGTACACACATTTATGTTCAAAACACATGTAAAAGTGGGTTTTGCATCCGATGACCCCTTTAAGATATACTGCTGCTACACAAGTAGCATGTATATAATAACCCCCGGCAGATCTATACAGGTGGAGCTGGGGAGGTGGAGGGTTCGGTGTAACTCTGAAAGCACGCTGCAAATTGCTGTAGTGAATGCTAACCAGCCATTTAAATGTAAAGCAGCAAGCTCATTGGCTGCAAATGCAACATGAACCAACCAAGTAGTTTAACACTGTGAATATCATTAGTTTGCATTTACGAGCAATCAGCCTGTGCCATCTAGAATTTCATGACAGAGCTTATCATTAATTTGAACAGTAGGGTATATGAAAATATTATAAGTGTATAGTATATCCCGCTTTCAACAACTCGGTAAAAGCATGTGTTGCTGAGTGTAAGATGACTGGATTTAAGTTAAGACTTTAGCAATGACAACCCAAACCCAAATGATCACCAGGCTATTGAGTGTCAATGCATTTGTGTGAGTACTGATAGACAGGAGACATAATAGTGAATAGATGCTGCAGACAGAGTTGGGTTCTCAACTATACCAGTGCAATGAACTGGAAAACCACGAATGAAGAAAAAAGAGAGAAACCCCGCTGTGCTAATTAATATTGTAGATTTCAGACCACAGAGAAGGAGGAGAAACACACTGAATCACAGCCATACAAGATCTGACAAGCCCAATGGATTCAGCATTAAAAACACCGTTATTAAAACATGTAAATAATAAACACTTACAAATGATTTGACACACATTATTAATTTGACTGATAAATGGCACAGTAATATTCACAATATTGGATGTTCCCCTGAAAAGCTGAGTACATGTGCGTCTAGCTGCTCGTTTTAAACTGAATAATAGTTGATAAGGATCCTCATCTGCTATGGTTGCTTTATGAGGAAATCTCAATGGATTTGTGACTTTTGTGAGTCTAGGTGCTCTTTGAGTGAACTTGATGAAACACTACAACGTCTCTTGATCTTTCTCATGCTTTCTTCTCCTTCGCTCAGCTGACAGACAGTTTGTAGGTTCTCGACAGATGGTCTGTACTTCATGTCTAAGACTAGTGTGGTTCTCGTGTGTGTGTGTGTGAATGTACATGTAGCTGTGATCTTATGAATGCACAGAGTAGGTGGATGGAGTAACAAATATAAGATCTAATGCAGTCAGTGCCAATGTCAATACCACACAACACTGAATTCCTTACCTCACTCTTACAGTCTTACCTCATAAATCCTCTTATTCTGTGTTTTTCCAGGTTTTTCCTGAAATTCTTCCTCAAATGCAACCAGAACTGCCTAAAGAATGCAGGGAACCCACGAGACATGCGACGATTTCAGGTAAGACCACATTTGGACAGCTAACACTTCTGAAGTAAAGTGGCAAAATTGCAATTTTAACCATATATGTTAGTGGATAAGCTGCACTTGCATTGCTTGTTGCATAAAATTGCATAAAACACTATAAAATGTCCAATTAATAACATTAAAATCATTGTTACAGTTTTATGCAAAAGTTTAGGAACCCCTTGCAGAATCTGTGAAAATGTGAATAATTTTAATGAAATAAGAGGAATCATACAAAATGCATGTTATTTTTTATTTAGTATGGTCCTGAGTAAGATATATTACATAAAAGATGTTTACATATAATCCACAAGACAAAAAAATAGCTGAATTTGCTGATGGTTGCTGTATGATTTTGAGATCCATCTTTTTACACTGAGGACACCTGTGGGACTCAAACACAAACATTCACTGATGCCCCAGAAGGAAACACGATGGATTTAGAGCCAGGGGGTGAAAACTTTTGAACACAATGAAGAAGCCCAAATTTGTCTTGTTTTGTTAAAATATACATTTTTCCATTTAGTACGGCCCTTCAGAAGCAACAAAAGATACTTGCATGTTTCTCAGAAGACAAATTAAGCACAATTTACCTTGATCTTTAAATTCTAAAAGTTTTCACCCCCCAGCTCTTAATGCATTGTGTTTCCTTCTGGAGCATCAGTGAATGTTTGAACCTTTTTTAATAGTTGTGTTTGAGTCTCTCAGTTGTCCTTGGTGTGAAAAGATGGATCTCAAAATCATACAGTCACTGCTGGAATATGCAAAAGATGCTGGAAAACTGAAGAATCTGCAGGACCTGGAGGATTTTTCTGAAGAACAGTGCTCAGTTGAACTGTTCAGAACAAACAAGGGAAAAAAAAAAAAAAAACAGTCATAGATAATCCAGGTCACCACACACAGTATTAAGAACCAAGGTTTCCCAAACTTTCCCAAACAGCTATTTTTTTGTCTTGTGGACTATATGTAAACATCTTTTATGTAAAATATCCTACTCAGGACAGTATTAAATAAAAAATAACACACTTTCACAGATTCTACGAGGGGTTCCCAAACTTTTGCATAAAAATCTGGTATCTGAGGGTGCAAAAAATTGGAATATTGAGAAAATCGCCTTTAAAATTGTCCAAATGCAGTTCTTAGCAATGCATATTACTAATCAAAAATTAAGTTAACATATTTACGGTAGGAAATTTACAAAATATCTTCGTGAACATGATCTTTACTTGATATCATAATGATTTTCGGCATTAAAAAAAAATCGATAATTTTGACCCATACAGTGTATTTTGGCTATTGCTACAAATATACTCATGCTACTTAAGGGTCACATATAAATCTGTTAAGATTTTCAATTGAATAACAACCCAATGTATTTCACTAAAAGGTAGTAGTAAATTGTGCATGAAGACGCAGTGAATGGTTTCTTACCAGATAAAGTATGAGTACTAGAGAACATATAAAGAGATACGAATGTAGGGAAAAGGGAGAAAAAGAAAGCTTTGAGCGAATGAAGTGCCTGCCCAGAACAGGGATAATGTAAGCGGTGTTTGCCAAGTCTCATCAAGCCTCTTCCTCTCTTGAGATTGAGAGACCTCTCAAAGCCTGAGAGCCATTTAAATCAAGAGGCTCCTCAGTTGCTGTGGGACACCTCTAGTCTACGTCTTCAGCTCTGTGAGAGCTGTTAGCTGCTGTCATTGTTCCAGGCTCTCTGGTGAAATGTGCCTGTTCGTCAATTTATCAGTCAGCAGTTACTTACACGCATACCGTGCGTATGTGCTGCTCTGACACTTCAGCTGTTTGTTTGAGCTACGTATTAATTTGTATACAAGTACAGAGTGTGTCTTCGCGGGTCAAGTGAAGTACAGTCATCATTCGTCTCTTGCAGGTGGTGGTGTCTACAACGGTCAGCGTGGACGGACACGTCCTGGCTGTGTCTGATAACATGTTTGTACACAATAACTCTAAACATGGACGCAGGGCTCGCAGGCTGGACCCGTCTGAAGGCACTCCGTCGTACCTGGAACACGGTGAGTGTACGTACCATATCTGTTTACATGCGGTTTGTTAAGAAATAAAAAACAGACTGCAGGAATAAAAGAGCAGTGCAACCCAATATAAAATCTCCTTTACAACCAACTCTTTTATTTGCACACAGCTAACTAGTAACAGCAACATCCTTAGCACCATTCAGCAAAACTAAGCCACTTTGTCACACTCAATGTAGTTTCATGGTTTTGCTACATGAGCACAGATGGTTGCCCATCATGGTTGCTCTTCCCTCAACTTATACACTTACAAACACAGCTTTTTAATTCATGGATCTGAACCTGAAACCTATTGTCCAGCCAAGTTTTTAACCATTACAGTACAGTATATCACACCACCCTTCCAAGCTACTGTCAACTAGTTTGCACGCTTTATTTTTAAATGATCCGGGGATGCAGTAGAGCACAGACAAACACTCTGGACTCTCCATTGGCTGAGAGACAACTATGACCTTTTAATCAACTCACAGTGCAACTGACATGTATTAATGCCACTAACAAGTCACGCTGATGCCAGATATTACAAGTGGTTTAAGAATACCAACAGTAGCAGTCCAGCAATCCACCAGGGCTAAGAAAAGAGCAGTGAACGCAGCATTCCCCAAGTGGCCTGTTCTCTTTAGGATTAAGCACCGAGCACTTATTTTCTAAATGACGTGTGGCCTTATCTGTTGTCATCTTCTAGTGATGCAGGTTATAGTGCGGCCCTCCTAAATCTGTCTAATAACATGTGGACATGATTTGAGCACTGATTTGATCCTCAGCTGCAATCAAATCCAATCATTTTCTCATTTATGTTCGGGATGATTCTAGACAAGAACATATTTTTCAGTTGGACTGTTAACCTCTATTTATGATGAGAAACTGAGGATTTGAATGATGATGATGCTGATGATGATTAAGTCCTCTCTATTCTCCTGGGGATGTCTTCAGTGTTTAAGCACACTTTCCACTGCACTGAGAAGATTAAAAAATCAGTTTTCTAAAGCCTGGACATATTTGAAAAATTGTGGAGATTTATTTTTTTTTCTTTCTGTCTCTTTTTTCTAAAAGAAAGTATAGGATAATTGCTGAGACGGACAGGCTTATATTGTAATTCCTTATTATGTCTAATATAAAATCCTGATGTGCGCATATAGATGTATTTTTCTTGGAGGGCAATGCAGGAACAATGTCAGAGCTGCAAAATTCAACAGAGAGTTCTCGTAATGACTAAATTCCACTTGAAATTGAAACACCTGTCATTCACAGTGTTCTACACATGTATGATCTTGTTAAATGAATAGTTGAAAATTTGCTCATCCTCAGGCCATCCAAGATGTACATGAGTTTGTTTCATCATTGAATTCAGCATTGCATCACTTGTTCACCAATGGATGCACTGCAGTTAATGGGTGCCGTCAAAATTAGAGTTCAGCTGATAAAACATCACAAAGTAAACAATGCTCTAGTCCATTTAATAATGAAATTGTTTTGGAATAAACAAATCCATCAAGATGTTTTTAACTTCAAACCATTGCTTCCAGCCAAAATACAAGTCCTTGATCCACAATATTGCCTTCTGCAGTGGAAAAAGTTGTCTAGTCTGGAGCAGAAGAAAAATATGCACAGATTAAGCGTAGTTTACAAAAGAAAACAGTCCAAAACAGCTTTAAACAAATATGTCGGTCAAAACATATGTGGATGAACAACAGGGGGTGAACTTTTTCATTAGAGAAGGTGTTATTATGGATTATAGACTTGCATTTTGGCTAGAAAAAAAATGTTTTGAAAGTTAAAACACTTTAATGATTAATTTGTTTCTTGCAAACACATAGTTTTCACTTCATAAGATGTTAAACAGTGTACTGAAGTCATGTTTTTATTAGCTATTTGGATTCTCATTCTGACGGCACCCATTCGCAGTGGATCCTTTGGTGAGCAAATAATGTAATGCTAAATTTCTGTTGAAGAAACAAAGTCTAATCCTAAGAATCAGTAAAAAAAAACTATTCCTACGAATTTTAGCTAATATGTGACTCTGGACTACAAAGCCAGTCATAAGGGTAAATTTTTCAAAATTGAGATTTATACATCACCTGATGTATGATTTAGGATAGGACAATATTTGGCTGAGATACAACTATTTGAAAATCTGGAATCTGAGGGTGCAAAAAAATCTAAATATTGAGAAAATCGGCTTTAAGGTTGTCTAAATTAAGTTTTTAGCAATGCATATTACAAATCTAAAATTAAGTTTTAATATATTTACAATAGGAAATTTACAAAATATCTTCATGGAACATGATCTTTACTTAATGATTTTTGGCATAAAAGAAAATTGGATAATCTTGATCCATACAATGTATTTTTGGCTATTGCTACAAATACACCCATGCTACTTTGTGGTCCAGGGTCACATATAAAAATGCTTTTCCCTCCCCATCCAACACATTTTATCATATTTAAATCCATTCCACAGAAATTTGTAGGTTTTTTCTCAAAAATCAGCACAAAATATGGCCTTCTCATAACCAACAGCGTGCTTCCCTTCTCTCACCCCTGCTCAGCCACTCTTGTCCATTATTATGTCAGCTTCAAACCATTTCCACTCCCCTCTAGCTAATGAGCCTGTTCTGTCAGATATGGCGTGCATGTGTGTTGATTGCTCTGGGCTGCGGAGACGAGGGTAAAGCGAGGGCACCAATACGTGAGGTCATGTCACAAACGCAGTGTGGTGGAAAGAGGTGTCTGCAGGGCTGGAGAATGTTAGTTTGTAGAAGAGAAAGCTATTGTGCTCATATCTCAGATGTGTGTAAGAGCGAATGCGCGTACGCGTGCATACAGCGCAAGGGAACAGATGGCGGCAGAGGAGGCACCAAAGTTTAATCCTATCAGATGGATTCACATTCCACCATCTGCTTAATCCATGCACAATTTCAGCACCCTGCAAAAGAGTCGTCTTAGGCCAAGATTACCATCACAGATTGCTCCACCGTTCCTCTTCATCTCTCCTGGTTTATCACGCCGCCAAATTGCATTATGCCCAGCAGTCACCCACAACACAGCTCCTATGAAAAAAAAGAGCACAGACGAGCTGGGGAAGTCCTCACGGCTGCACAAAGTGGATTACTTCACTTCTGAAAATTACAACATGGCTGGTACACAGAATATAAGTGACATTTTGGTTAGTCTAAGGAGATTTGGTTTGTGTATTTGGGGTTATTGAAATGCTTTAAAATCATGTTTCTTAATCTAAAATATGTAATTCCCTACTTAATATGCAATGTACCTCAGGAAAACATTTAACAGCATAAGGACACACATGAATAAATACAATACATGAATCCTGGAAGACCATGACGGCCTTCTACAGATGCATCACTATACAGTGTTGTGCCTTTGAATATTATTACTTACTGCAGCGTTTCTATATTTAACATGAGTATAAAAATTCACCCAACTCATCCAAAAATTATTACACACTTGTAAAACAAGCTTTCTGCTGTTGCTGAATAATAGAAATATAACCATTTTAATGAGTTTTATGAGTAAAAAAATGCTTAAATTAGTGAAGACGGATGAAAATGTCTGACTTTAAAAGGCAGACTTTTTCCTTGATTTTTTTCAAGTAGTATTATACAATAAACTTACAGTATGCACTGTATATAGTGGTATTTTGTGCAAATTTATGTGTTCAAATGCTGTCTAATGCTGTTGCCCTATTTGAGATCCTGATGTTTTTTGTACATTTTGTACATAAATACAGATTTTTTTTTTTTTTTGCAAAACATAAATAAAAACAGCTTCTATGTACATTACCATTCAAATGTTTGGGGTCAGTAAGATTAAAGAAATTAATAGTTTTATTAAATGAATCATAATTGACAATATAGACATTTAATAACCAAAAAAAAAAAAACATCTAAAAAAATTCAGTAAACATCTATATCAAACATCTACCTGTTTCTATATCTGTATATATACATGTATAGTACCAGTCAAAAGTTTTTTAAATGTTTTTTAATATTTGGGGGTGTGGGAAGAAATTATAGAAATTAATACTTTTATTTAGCAAGGATGCTTTAAATTGATCAAAAGTCATGATAAATACATTTATAATGCAAATCAGAATATTAGAATGATTTCTGAAGGATCATTTGACTTGAATAATGATGCTAAAAATGCAGCTTTTCAAATCACAGGAATAAATTACTTTCTAAAATATGTTAAAATAGAAAAAAAAATATTTTAAATAGTAAAAAATATTGCTGTACTTTTGATCAAATAAATGCAGGCTTGGTGAGCAGAAAAGACTTAAAAATCTTACTGTTCAAAAACTTTTGACTGGTATTGTATATATATTTCTAGAGCTTGATAATCAGCATATTAGAATGATTTCTGAAGGATCATGTGACTGGAATAATGATGCTAAAAATTCAGCTTTGAACTCACAGGAATAAATTACATTTTAAAATATATTCAAATAGAAAAAGTTAATTTGAGTAGTAAAAATATTTCAGAATTGTACTGTTTTTGCTGTACTTTTAATTAAATAAATGCAGGTTTGGTGAGCAGAAGAGACTTCTTTAAAAAAACATTCAAAACCTTACTGTTCAGAAACTTTTGACTGGTAGTGTATATATATTTCTTGAACTAATCAGCATATTAGAATGATTTCTGAAAGATCATGTAACTGGAATAATGGCCACTGAATTATTATTATTATTTTTTTTTATTTCATTATTATATCTTTGATCAAGTAAATGCGGCCTTGGTGAGCATAAGATACTTTCAAATACATTTCAAAAATCTTACCGGTCCCAAATTTTGGAATGGTAATAAAGCTAGCTTCCTTTTAGTAGCAGCTTGTAACTGTAAGTGCATTTTCAAAAGGATAGCATGATTGTCCTTTAAATTTTCTAGTCACTTCAACTACAGTGTAGCTTCCCCAACACCATTCCCCAGACTATTTTTCGCCTGCTGGTGAAACTCTCCATCTCCCCTACTATTATCTACGCTAGCTCTTCCCAGGGCATCGCCGGTGGCTGACACACACCAGTTTGAGCTGTGCGAGTGAGACCTACAGCCTCGCCTCACATCTCAGTTCAGGTCCTATCAGCAGCACCGAGCACCTCGTACACACAGGCCATCTGCCTCCGCCGCACATCTGCCTCAGTTAGGTGCACTATCATACGAGTGTCGAGTGTAGACCCCCACCCTCGCCCAGGGGTCCTGCCTACAGTCAGAACCGTGTGTAACGCTTGTTAAAGGATGTGTGTTCAGTCCCCCTACCAGAGTCACAGAGGACAACAGAGCTGTGTGTGACAGACTCTCTCGTTCTCTGCCTCAGAGGACTCTTACTTTTCCTTTTTTCTCTCCCTCATGTCTTTTTCTTCTATTTAAATCCAGCAGCAAATTGGAACAGCAGTAATTAGTCGGTTAAAGCGCCTTCAGTGAGACACCGAGCTTTAGAATCCGGTGCCAAAGTTCAACACACTGAAATGAAATTTAAACTCATTAAGGTGTTGAATTTTTATGGCTGGCTGCTGTTTTCTCAGAGTGTCCCAGGGCGCCTGGCCTTTTGATCGACTGCTGTAAGGACTCCGGATTTCTCTGTGCCTGGCGAACTCCGGCGCTCATGACATTTGCACGAGTGTCATAAAACAAGCGCTCGCACCTGGCCCCCTCCCTCCTCGCGCACACATGGGGTCAGTGTAATATTTAATAAAGGTGTGTGTATAATCAAGCGGAATTAGCATTCGTGTTCTCCTTCCACCCCCAGAGGGGAAGGAAGGAGGGGTTGGAGGGAGGAGTGCTGCTATTGTACACTCATCACTGACTGATCTTTTCCAGTCTGACCCTCAGATTTCATTAATTATGTCCATGACTAAAACAAAGGCGGAGGGGAATTATGCCTTTCATAAGCAGAGCACCAGGGGGCTTTCGTTCTATGTCTTGTCGCCCTGTTTTGCCTGCTCTCAGTTTGGTCAACCGAGTCTGAGCGTCTGTGGACCAGAATGCATAAGTTGCATGAGCCGCATGGTTCTGCTTAGAGTGAGGAGTTGGGTTTTGCATTGATAAAAATTAAGTATTTGTCTAATTTTATTTTAGAAGCATTGTCAGATGCTTATTTAAACAAATAAATAAAATACTGTGGCCTAATCATACTAATGTATCACCCTTACAACTATATGGAAACTGTGTATGATTGTACTTGCAATATTGTTGCTGCTAAGTTGATAATTTCATGCTATGGATAATAACTGATAAATTGTTGATATTAAAATATAATACTGTTTTGACTAAATAATTTACATATAAAACATTAAAAACTAAAATAGTTTAATAGTTTTAAATGTTAAAACTGAATTTAGGCATTATAACTTTTAATGTACAAGGCATGCTGAAGATTACATTTAACAATGTCATTAAATAGTGTAATATAATTGAACTTAAATTTAATTTAAATAATAAATTAAAGTTATTAAATTGCTTGTGTTTTGAAAAATATAAGTGGACATAGCAAAGAAATAAAAATGTGTAAATGGGAAAAATGGGCAAGCACAATGAAATATTGATACTTTACACATTTAAATATGTGTGTGTATTTATTTATTTATTTACTTTTTTTTGGTGCAATCGATTTAACAGGAATTGGAGTCTCTTATGCTCATCAAAATACAGAAAAAAACTGTAATATTGTGGAATAATATTGCAATTTATACTATTTGTTTCCTATTTTAATATAATTTAACATCTAATTTATTTCTGTGATAAAGCACTGAATTTTTTTTACTATTACTGCAGACTTCACTGTCACATGAAATTAGAAATGATTCTAATATACTGATTTATTATCACTGTTGAAACTGTTCTGCTGCTTAATGTTTTTATTTTGAAACTGATACTTTTTTCTTTGATTCTTTGATTAATTAAAAAGTTAAAATGAACAGCATTTATTCAAAATAGAGGTATTTTCTAACAATATAAGGCTTTACTATCACTTTTATCCATTTAACACATCCTTGCTGAATAAAAGTATTAATTTCTTTAAAATAAAGAAAGAAAAAATACTGACCCCAAACTTTTGAATAGTACTGTATGTTGTAACACAAAATTTCTATTTATAAAATTTATAAACAGTGTTCTTTTTTACTTTTCATTTATCAAAGAATCCTGAAAAAAGTAACCACAGGTCCTAAAAATTATTAATCAGCGCAACTGTTCCCAACCTTGATTATAAATCAGAATATTAAAATGATTTCTGAAGGATCATGTGAGTCTGAAGACTGGAGTAATGATGCTGAAAATTCAGCTTTGCTTCCCAAAAATAAATTATATTTTAAAGTATATTAAAATAGAAAACTGTTATTTTAAATTGCATTAATATTTTACAAAATGACATTTTTTTTTCTGTATTTTTTTTTATCAAATTAATGCAGCCTTGATTAGCATAAGAAACTTCTTTTAAAGACATTAAAAATCTTGCTGGTCCCAAACTTTTGAACGGCAGTGATATATGATATATACTTATTGGCATAAAATATAAATGATAAATGTTCATTATATAAATATATATAGTCACAGTAACCAATGATAAAGAGAGTAAAGAGAGACTTCACACTTGTGTAGATTTAAACTATGGAGTGGATTTGGAGTGGGGATTCTCTCACCAGTGAGAAGTGAATAAGAGTGAAGCTCGAGCAGAGTCATTACAAAACACTGAGTAGGGAGGACAAATTGCCCTCACTCCACTCCACTCTCCAATTTCGGGTCGCATTCCTCCGTGTGGTGATGACAGCAATCTAAAGTTCCCAAAACACAACAAGAGATGATCATGGTGAGGTTGCAGGTGATTTCCAGGCAACCACCGCAGTGAATCATGCTACTATACAGGGTAGATTGAGATAAATGATCGGTGAGCGGGCGTCATCTCTCATGCTCGCGCCGCTGTCAGGAAGCATATGGGGACGGCGCAGAGGAATGGCCACAGTCTAATCATATGTGACGACTCTAATGAGTCAGTCACTTGTCATTAAGCTGTGCCTAAAGCTTCCTAATAGAGTGTGGCTCATAAATCTATTTGCCGTAATCAGGAAGAAATCAGTTGCACAGGTTTAGATTTATTTCCTAAGTATTTAGTCTGTGCATGAAATTATGTCACAGGTAATGCACACCAGTGATGATTTGCTGGCTGCTTCCAGATGTTTATTCTGACGCTTCTTGACATTATTTATGTATAATCTCTTTACAGGTGTCTTGATGTATACAGACAAATACATATAGTCATAATTAACGCATATTGCATATGCCTTTCCGAGATTAACTAGCTGTTTATTGTACACGACAGCCACTGGATTACTCATTTTTCCTCTTCCTCTTTCTCTAAAACAGCTACTCCTTGCATTAAGGCCATCAGTCCCAGTGAAGGCTGGACGACAGGGGGTGCCACAGTCATCATCATTGGTGATAACTTCTTTGACGGCCTACAGGTCATCTTTGGCACCATGCTGGTCTGGAGTGAGGTCAGTTACCTTTCTATGCCAACTTCTGCCAAAAATAAATCCATGCCATGCTCCTGCCAAAAAAACACCATCAGAGATTTATGAATCACAACTAGGGTCAAACTGACTTTGAATACAATGAAAAAGGATTTAATGCACCTTTTAAACCACAACAGTTAAGCAGCTTAATTAGCAAATATGCCTGATATGGAAGATGCATTCAAAATCCACTTGGCTTATGAATCTGAGAAGAAACGTGCCAGTTTGAATGGGCATAATGCTTCTGTTCTCATTTTTGGTCAGCGAGTCTGTCTGTTTTCCTGTCTGTCCATCTGTTTTGGTCTTTTACACACTCGGTTTTCTGTGCTGCTCATGTTGGGAAGAGCTAGATGAAAGAGGTAATTCTATAAAAAGCTTCTCATTGACAATGCCATATTTATCTGAGAGGTGAGAGGAGCACTGCCTGGCATATGAAAGCCCAGCTAAGTGAGCAATGAAAGGGACAGTTTAAAGCCATGTAAAGCAGCACCAGTGCTGCTGGCTTTGAATATGACAGAGCGTTTGCAGAGAAACTGAGCACTCGCAGCTGCTTTGTAGTTGCACAGATTTTCTTCAAAAGGGATTGAGCACAGTTTCACAAATACTGTAAGCAGTCAAATCATAGTCTAATCAGAAGACAAAACAATAGTGTTTAATAACTCAGCTAGTATGGTTGCATATTTATTAAATGCACATTTTTTTAAACTTTGTGAACTGGTTATGTAGTACAAGTGTTAGACAATGAATGCAGATGCAAAAAAGGTGGACAGAATTTTGATTATGTAATGATTTGGACTCTCTGCACCTCTAACAAACAAAAGCTGTACGCTAATTGGCTGGCGAGATTTGTGTCACCATATGGAGCTAACAGTACTGGGCTCCAGTACTGATCAGTGGCTTCTCATAACTGCCCTTCAGGATGTTAGCTGCATTTCCATTACCTTCAAATTGTGCAAATTTAAATTGCGAATTGAAAATGTGTCTAATGAAAAAGCGTCAATTTAGCAAAAGCTTCCGTATTTCGCAAAACAGTTTTTATGCTCGCATGTGGTCCCAGATAGCACATGTATGTCTGCAAGATATCTGCTAAAGATCACTTGATCTGGAAAGCATCTGCTGTACAAACATCAGACAGACGTCTGTAAGATGTCAGTTTTACATACATTCTAAATCATAAACATCTTAAAGACATCTAATAGACATCTATTTGACATCTAATAGGAAACGTCCTATAGACATGTTTCAGATGAGCAAACACTCCAAAAAATGTCTTGCAGATGTAAATGCAGACGTCAAATAGACGTCTCTGCGATGTAAGTGTCCCAGATAGCACACGTACATCTGCAAGATGTCTGTCAAAGATCATTTGATCTGGAAAGCATCTGCTGTGTACAAACATCTGACAGATGTCTGTAAGATGTCAGTTTTACATACATTCTAAATCATAAACATCTTAAAGACATCTAATAGACATCTATTTGACATCTAATAGGAAACGTCCTATAGACATGTTTCAGATGAGCAAACACTCCAAAAAATGTCTTGCAGATGTAAATGCAGACGTCAAATAGACGTCTCTGCGATGTAAGTGTCCCAGATAGCACACGTACATCTGCAAGATGTCTGTCAAAGATCATTTGATCTGGAAAGCATCTGCTGTGTACAAACATCTGACAGATGTCTGTAAGATGTCAGTTTTACATACATTCTAAATCATAAACATCTTAAAGACATCTAATAGACATCTATTTGACATCTGATAGGAAACATCCTATAGACATATTGCAAATGAGCAAACAGTCTAAAAAATACATCCTGGAGATTTAAATGCAGACATCAAATAGACGTCTCCGAGATGTATGTGCGCTATCAGTTATAACATTGGTTAATGGAAACACCATCATTTTGCAACAGTTTTTTTTAAATCAACATTTATAAAACATTGCAAAAGTTTTGCGTAAATCTGTAATGGAAACGCACCTACTGATATTTTTTTATTTTGTGATATTATATACTTGCTTACTATGTAATGTATACACAGTATACACTGCATGCTGCCTACTGGACTTTAATTATTAAAAAAACATAATATTATACATTTAGAACAACAATCAAGCAGGCTTATATCATTGTCACATGACATAATTATGTTGCATGTGTGGAAGTGACCAATTAGAATATTTAAAAGAAAAATGTATTATAAATAAATAAAAAATCAAAATAGAGTGTAAAAAAATAACAATAATTGAGTAGAAATGTCTGATCTTTAGGAAGTAAATGACCAAATAATGAATCATGAAAGTGATGTTAAAAATTGCAGTTGTAATCAGTTCATTGTTCTTTGTATTGGTTTGTGTTTATTTTAGTATCTTGTTTTTTTGACAACAACCAAAAAGAGGCAAAAAAAACACTTCTTATTTTCTCTTTCAGCTCATTACTCCTCACGCCATCCGAGTTCAGACTCCTCCCAGACACATTCCCGGGGTTGTGGAGGTCACTCTGTCCTACAAGTCAAAGCAGTTCTGCAAAGGTACACCAGGCAGATTTATCTACACAGGTAAGAATAACATTAAGCACCCTTAGCTGTACTCAGCCAGCTGCGTACAACCATCATGCCTTATTCCTTTTCAACTGTTCTTGATTTCACGTCGGTCTGGGTTGAGTAAGTCACCCATTGTTTCCTGTAGCAAGAAACCTACGCCATAGAGGAATCTTACCTATTTCCTGAGCGGACACAGCTTAATACAAACGCCTGTGCCTTGAACTCCAGGAAGATCCTGCAGTCTGCAGAGATAAGGGAAATGTAGGACTTATCTTATAGAGGAAAAAGAGGTCACCTGTGATATCTGCAGGCTTCAAAATGAGTTTACTGTACACTCTACATATTGGGAGTTCAGCCAACGAGAAGTAATTAACTTCAGACTTCCAGAAATAAGGGAAGCACATGATGGAAGTATATGATGGAATCTAACGGTAAAACAACGTGAAATCAGTGGAGGAAGAGGTAAAGAGTTTGTTCGCTGATCGTGCAGCTTTTTTAGTTTAAATTTAGAGTTTGCAGTCAAAGTACAAGCACAGCTTTTCTGAAGAGCGTTAAAACGCTGAAGGGAGCAATGTTAAAGGCCTGTCTCATCAATAGGTTTAAACAGTGCACAGCTGTGGGTATTGTTGGCTCAGTAGGTGTCTATGTATATGCCTGTGCATTCGTGGGTGTGAATGAGTATGCTCGTTGGGTTTATGGCGCTGGACTTGGCTTCTTTTCATGGCCTATTCAGCGAGCACATGGGGAGGAATGGAGGGAGGGATTTAGACGTTCGCACACAACCGCACAAACGCACGTACAGCCACACACCCTCCAAAACAGAGGGCAGATGGTCACCCCGTTTTATGGCTGCACTTCTAGATGTGCCCCTTTTGCTAAAGCTTCAAGTTTAATAACCATCAAGAATGCTTTTGATTAAATGTGCCGTTTTAATGCACGCGGCACTCAAACTCAGTTTGAAACTCTGTGCTGTTAATGACAAGAGACCAAATGCACATTAAAATGGCCGGTGCAGATCTGACGCCCACCCTCAGGTTGGCCCCACCGTGCAATTCTCCGCAGTTTGAAGCATTTTGGGCCGTCTCTCTTCCCCTTGTCCCAGCTACTGCGGTGGGACGTCAGCCTGTGTGTCTTTCTCTCCTAGCTCCAGTTGGCACCTGTGCCTTGCCCAGTTGCCAGTGGGTACTAATCATAGAGTATTGGCAAAGCTATGTGGCAGCTGGCAGTGGAATTACACATGGGGCATCTGGCACCTCTAATCAACTTCTGTCAGGCAGAGGAGATGGAGACCTAATTAAATCAATGGTGCACTGATGCTGCCTCGCTCAAACACCACACAGCCATGCGGAAAGGCAGAGCCGTACCTGGAGAACATCCCTCACAGCCATGGAGGAGAGAAAACAACAATCCTTTTAGGAAAAAATTATTGCATTTTGCTTTTATGCTTTGAATGCATGGCAATGCATGCAAGTATATATATACTACATGCATGATTTTATTGCCTTTATGAGTAAATTATGACGTTGATTATATTTGACACCGTTCCGTCTGTAATGATAGAGCTGTGTTTTGGCTTTGACTTCACTCTGATTATGAACCCAGCAGCCACCCAGTAAATGGATTCCTCAAAGGACTCTCATTTCCGAAGTCTCAGATTCTCTAGGATTCTTGGCACACGCTTGTGTGAACTGTGCCTCTGGCTGGCCAACGGTTTGTAGTTAAAGGGATAGTTCACCCCAAAATGAAAATTATGTCATCATTTACTCACTATTATGTCATTTCAAATACGTATGACTTTCTTTCTTCTGTAGAAAAGAGAAAAAAATTCTAAGAAATGTAATGGGTGTTTTTTTCCACGCAAATATAAAAAATAGGGACTAAGCTGAAAGAATTAAAAGCACTATAAAGCGTGTTTGTGTCATATTGTGTTATAAGTAGATATAGAGATAAATACTAGACTTTTTTTTTAATTTGTGAGAGCAAAAAAAAATCATTATTGTAGATAATTGCTCTTTATATTGTAACAACGATTATTAATATTGATATAGAAAACAATCCTGGCTACACATACATACATGTCAGTGCATGACATTAGTCAAGTATAGCACAAGTTATGTAAAAACTCTCGTATATATATAATCATTGAAGCTACGTTTTCAGCGCTGACTACTCTAACCACCTCTAATTGGCCAATGCAGTCCAAAGTTCAACAGAAACGCATTTGATTGGTTATAAGGCTCAACGCTGCACTAAACAGTGCATAAAAGCGATCTGATGCAGTGTGAGCGAATCTAAATGTAATTCTGCAAATTGACACTTTTCATGCATTTTCCAGTCGTAATATGTTGTTTATTTGTGCAGGGACATTTTTTGCCCCTTTGTCTTGAATTAATAGGGCATTTTTGTTCATTTTGGTGTCATTTTTGCCACAAGCCCTCGTTAATTTGCGACCCTGAAGGTATGTGATGCATAAAAAAACAGCGAACCAAACAGGTTACCAAATAAGTAGAGGACACAGTATTGATGTTTATAATTTATTTATTTGACGAGTACTGGAGCAGATGAAACATCACTCATTTTTATCTTAAATTTTTCAGTAAATGACAACTTAAAATGGTCTGTTTCTCATATGAAGATAGCATATTTAAGGTATATATGGAGCTTGACAGCTCCAACTCCCATTCATTGAATTCAACTCAATGGAAAAATGACCACTAGAAGTTTCTCCATTTCTGCTCTATAGAAGAAAGCAAACCATATGGTTTGGAACCATGCAAGAGTGAGCAAATGATAGAATTTTCATTTCAATATTAGCAATTAACCACATTTTTCAGTAGTGTGTGGTAGAGTAGCAATCATTTCACATCTCACCAGTCACTGTTTTGCATTGTTGGAATGCCAAAGTTAAGGCTCTATCACAAACCCAAGCTTTAATGAGGAAGACCCAGTCAAAGTGTTCTCACCCACAGTTATTGGGCTAGACTCTGCAATTAAACATCCAGAAGCTCTCTGCAATTATATTTATCATCAGAAACAATTAAACACTCACCGCCTGGGACATTACCCATCCTGCATGGCACTCGGCAGATAAGAGGGATGAATCATTCCTCCCTACTTTCTCTCTCTCACCCTCCCTTTCAATTCATCTGCAACAAATGCATTTCCATGTTTGGTTGTGTATTACTTCTCACCAGATTGCCATGTTTGCATCATTCGTCAAAGGGGGTTTCCGTCTGTTTTTGAGGGAAAGAGGTAGAGTTATAATGCTATCTGCCACTGAGCGTATGTGAAGCCCCGTGCGGCCGATAGATTGGAGGTGTTGATGAATCACTCGAAATGTTCAGCAGGCAATTCGTTGCTGCTCAGTATGCAGGCCAGTGGGCTGAACAGCACCCATCAGGCCTGATATTAAAAGACTCTGCTCGATCACATTAGAGGGAGCTCTCTACGCCTGCCCAATGATTAAGTCTATGGGAGGCATTTGTCACTTTAGTTGAGGAAAAGCCAGACTTCACATCATACATGCATTCACCCTCTTTTAATGTAAATACATGTACGTTGGGGTACAAAAGTCTGAGACCACGAGAAAAAATGATTCTGTTTTTGAAAATTAGATCCTAGCTTAACAATTTGAGTGAAAAGTAAATAAATTTGGGTTTAATAGTGTTTTAATAGTTAGTTTGCCCATTCCTGGTCGAGAAATAGTTCTTGAATATTTCATATTTGTGATAAATGTCCCACCTATTTAAAAATCTGGAATCTGAGGGTGCAAAAAATGGTAAATTGTGAGAAAATCAAAATACTGAAAAAAACGCCTGTAAAATTGTTTAGATGAAGTTCTTAGCAATGCATATTTCTAATCAAAAATTAGGTTTTGATATATTTACTGTAGGAAATTTAAAACAATATAGTAAAAACAGTAAAATTGTGTTATATTATTTTTTGAAAAATTAGATATTTTTGTGTTATTTTAGTTTTCTTTGGATATAAAGTTCAAAAGAACAGCATTTATTTGAATTAAAAAATTTTTTTTTACATTCCAAATGTCTTTACTGTCACTTTTGATCCATTTAATGCATCCTTGCTGAAAAACTTTATTTAGTAAATAAATAATTAAACCTCACTGACCACAAGCCTTTAAATGTTAGTGTATGTAATAATTTCCACATGGTCTCAGACTTTTGCACCCCACTGTAAATGCCTTTACGCATTCATATTCACCAACGTATTTTTTCCAAGCACTAGATTTGACGGAGGCTTTCTTCTTGAGTGGGTTGAGTGATCGTTCGATTTTGATAATGAGTCTCTTTAATTCTATTGACAAATGGGGTCACACTAGGTGATCAATGATAACCGTTCCAATTAAATTGCTAAACCGCTGCACGGTGGAGATTATAGCCATAAAGATATAGAGCAATTGGTTTGCCCAACAGCGGGGCGCCTTCAGTGGGCCATTTCACACAGATGTCTCTGTCTTTTAGAAGCTTCTGCTCACGATCAAGAAAAACAAGTCATCCATTTTACAGCCACAGGTTCTGAGATGTTTTTTTTTCCTCCCCCGTGTCTTAAAGTGATGCCTTATTTAGCTTGTCGGATTTTCCAAATAAACGCAATCACTGGGTTTATGGAAAAATGGATAAAAATGAGATTGTAAGGTATTGATCCCGGCGTGGGGAGGGCTGAGGAAAAACAGGCCTCATCTATATAGGGAGAGAAATGAAGCAATAATTCAGGCAGGCATCGAACACCCTGCCACTGAGCCTATCGATTCCTATCCACAGCATATGAGATCACACCTGAATGAAAGAGAGCTCTGGGGAAAACAGAGAGAGAGAGTGTAAAACGGAGTCTGCCATTCCCTAACATGTACAGAACATTACCACCCTGACATTAACAGCTCTGTACAAAGCCCACAAGTGCCTGTTAAAAGGTTCTGCTAAAGACCAATTACCCAGCATGCCTTTCTGCTCCGTCAGTCAGGGATACTGTTCTAGCCCTGCAGGTCTATGTGTGGTCAGCTGATTCAATTTACCACCAGCAGCTCAGCACTAGCATCTGGTCTCCAAAACAGGAAAGCCACAAATACCGTGTTCTCGCCAGTCTAAAAACTGCCGCCCACATTCTGCCCTCGGGCTTCTTTGCGAGATATTAAGTGTGGGATTTTTCGGCGGTGTAAGGTATTTTAAAACGCACTGTTTTGACTGGCTCCATCTGCTTTTGACAGCACTCATAGTATTGTCTTTTAGTAGTGGCTCGTTCCCCTCCTCTCCTCTCCTATCTTCACCCCCGCGGGCCTGTAGTTATTATTGTGAAATATGAAGCGATCCGGCTGTGCCTTCATGAAATTTCAATGAGCATTGATCTGTGTGATTGCAAGGAATCCTTCAAGCAGTGGTTGTTGTTCATTTATTTATTTATTGCTGATATGTTTTACTCGTTTTGATCCCATCTTCTGGAGAAAAAGAAGCGGCGTCGATTGTTAATGTATTTGTAGCTTTCCTTTTTTTTGGAAAAACCAGCCTGATCGTTTTTTTTTTTTTTTTTGTGGTTCACGAGGCAGAATGTTCAATTCGCGCCTCTAGGAGCTCCGTTTAGATCTGTAACGGCTCTATATTTGCCCGTATCGATTCTATTCATTAAACATAACGAGGTGCGGCAGATATTCTGCTCTTTTCAATATTGATTTTGTAGATTTTATTTCAGCTCATGACATCACACGTAACCTTTTCGTTCTCCTTCGCGTATGAAATCAGAGAGCTGCAACCAATCCGTGATGACATGAAACCAACTTGATCATATATGTCGGGTGACTGGTGTTATTTCTGTCGTGAAACCGCTCCGTGAGCTCAGAAAGAAATGGAAACCGCAGCTTGCGAGTTTCTGGAACTGTAAAAGTAAACAAGTGCATGGACAGTTGAAAGGTGTTTCTCTATAAATATACAGGTCTGCTGTGCAAAACAACGTTACAAACCAAGTAGGACATGGAGGTTGAAATGAAGGAGCTCATGGGATTTTGCTTCCTTGTTTTGGTGTAAGCGTATATCTGAAAATACACTATTTTGTTCGAACTTTCTGACAAAGTTCACTGCGTGACCCAGCACAGGAAGTGTTTTTTCTTCTCTGTGGTGTCTCAAGGGTTTGGGCTTGTTTTTGCTGTAACATATATACTGTCACCGGTCAATGTCAATTTGATCTGTGACATACCAGAATGGCATGGACTTATGTCTACGCAATGTTTGCATCATTGTTTTCAGTGGCTATATAAAATTAGTAGCATATAATGCTAACTGTTCAGTACACTCTTTTCCAGCAAGGGTGCATTATCGAGTCGGCTGGTGAGAGGATTGTACAGTATGTGAAAATCAATAGCAATGAAGGAGAGTAAACATGTGCAGATGTCTGTAAGTGTGGCGGAGTACAGTTTAGCCTGAGATCTGGCCCATCCATCTCTGTATCAGCATATTAACTCAACACCTTCCTCAGCGGTGCTTTGCATCACGGCCTGCACCTCATTATGCTAGCACATGGGTCCTCTTGAAAGAGACGTACTTTAAGTGTTCCCCGTATAGGCCTTCACAAAAGTTCTGCTCCAGCAGACACTTCATTATTCACTCCTAAATGAATTTAGTGGTGATTTCCTCAATACCAGCTCCTTTGCAGCTTTTATTGTATGT
The DNA here is from genome assembly GCF_022985175.1 of Labeo rohita. Taxonomy (NCBI): domain Eukaryota; kingdom Metazoa; phylum Chordata; class Actinopteri; order Cypriniformes; family Cyprinidae; genus Labeo; species Labeo rohita. Next base: position 10,558,858 of record NC_066882.1, read on the forward strand.
GTTTTCTTGAAGACAAAGGAAGTATAATGAGATTGAAGCTGTGGTCTTGGACCATGTCTCAGAATTGCTTACAAAATCATCAATGCTTATTATTATTTGAATAAAAAAATGCTTTCATAATCTCTCATTTACATGCAATAGCTGCTTCTTACACTGAAACAACCCTTCTGATGTAACGGTTTAGTAAGTGAAAAATATTATTAACCAGTTATTACTTTTTAAAATCCATTCATGTCCTGTTGGATACAATCAAGCCATGTCATGCATTATTTCTGGCTAAATATTCCTTTTTTTTTATGTCTTATAGATTTTACACTAATGTTAAAAAGTTTGGGGTCAGTAAGACTGATGTTTTTTGATAATAAATGAATTTTTTTTTTTTAGCAAGAATGCATTAATTAATTGAAAGTGAATTCAAAAATCCATTCAAATCCTGTGGGATACAATCAAGGCATGTCATACATTATTTCTGGCTGAATATTTATTTATTTTATTTTTTTTTTAATGTTTTTATAGATTTTACACTAATGTTTGTACACTAAGTTTGGTGTCAGTAAGACTGATTTTTTGGGGGGGGGATTAGTGCTTTTATTTAGCAAGAATGCATTAAATCTATTGAAAGTGAATTAAAAAAATTATTCTCCAAGTTTTCTTTAAGTCCTGTGGGATAAAATCAAGCCATTCATTATTTCTGCCTGAATATTATGTTATTAGTTTATTTATTTATTTTATTATTATTATTATTATTATTATTTAATGTTTTTATAGATTTTACACTAACGTTAAAAAGTTTGGGGTCAGTAAGACTGATTTGTTTGGAAATAAATTAATGCTTTTATTTAGCAAGAATGCATTAAATTGATTGAAAGTGAATGTAAAATTCAAAAACCTGTGGGATACAATCAAGCCATGTCATGCATTATTTCTGGCTGAATTTTATTTTATTTTATTTTATTCACAACATTACTTACTGAATTTTATTTTATTTTATTTATTTATCTTTTTTTTTTGAGAAAATTCTTTCCCAATTCCTTCCCAGACCTTTGGATGGTTACTATTGTGTTTCACCTAGAAATGCATCACGTTACAGTAGTTAAATGTGTTGCGAATATTGCATCATTTTGTCTTCAAACCCCATAACCTGTGGCTGGCCAGACCTTACAGCTACAGCTTTCTTTCTACACAGTTCATTCAATCCACGCTTTTATACTCTTCCATTCACTCTCTCCCACCTCCATGGCAGACCTGCTGTAATACTGCACAACACAATCTTTCATTCAGCCTCCATCTATTCCTTTGCCATTACGATATCCTGCAATCTGCTTCCCCCCCAACCCCCATTCATGCTTCGCTCTGGCCGCTTCTGCGCTCTGCGCCGGCCCGCACTTCCATATTCCTGTCTCCAAACCACCAACAGACCTGATTACAGGAAGCCTATTTAGATATGATGTATTGTCAGCCGCGGGGCGGCTTTGAATCATTCTGTCACATTCGACTGTTTTTGTTGTTCTTTCCTTCGCCGATAGCTGCGGTCTGTTCTCCATCATGCTCCGGGATTGTTTTAACTGTTTTTTTTCTCGTCTTGCTCTTTAAGTAAACAGCCAGTCAATCACAGCGTGGCGTGAGCGACTGTGCATCCAGGCGGTCACAGCGGCCGAGAGAGTCGAGGTTAATGTCACCTCTCAATCAGCGAGTCATTGAGCCCTGATGTGTCCCGCTGCTGTTATTAGCCAATGTCAACCGCTTTTTAATGAAGTTACGGCATATTGTAAAAGTAAACATGACATTTTACAGAGTTGGTTGGGATGCAGTCTGGCTTTTTACAAATAACTTCTTTCTCTCCGATGCATATTTCAGGCACTGGAGCAGCATTTGCTTGTTCTCATAAAGCTGTACTGTAGATCCCACCTGCCACTGGATGTTGTATCGAGAGGCATTGATGTACAGTCAGAGCTGCCACTGTTCCCCAGTGGAGGAGGAGGGCCAGGCTGGGCACAGCTTGTGTTCTGGGCTCCAGGGGCCTGGTTCTGTCTGGGCCCTTGGCCATCTGAATCCACTCCACTGCACTCAGAGGCTGCCCACAGTCTGTCCTCTCAGCTGTGAAGCTGATGGGAGCTGGGTGAACTCCCTCAGGAAACGTCCAGGCTGCGGCCTACAGGGCAAACAGAAGGGAGGCCGGAAGAGAGAGAGGCTGTTACACTTCTGTTTTTTCTTTTTTCTTTTACCCCCGTCTTCAGCTGAACAATTAACTGAGGGCCAGAGGACTCCAGTCCTCAATTGCTATTTTTTGCTGTTCCTCCTCTGTTCTGTTTGAGATTTGATGCTTCAGGCAAAAGAAAGGCGGTCAGTCTATCGAGAGAGAATAAGAGAGAGGGAAAGTGCGTGTGAAGAGTGAACAACTGTTAGAGGGACTCTTGGGTATCTTATGTCACATACCCAAATCATTTTATTACAGTTTAAGTATTAGTCAGATCTTGGCCACTCCACCGACTTCACCTTCTAATGTGGAATACATTATATTCAACTTAGGCTTCTTTGTCTTTGCTCATTTTCCTCCGGTTTCATAGACAAGGCTTAAGCCTAGTCCCAGAATAAAATGCAGGGCTGTTTAAACTGAAAGAAACTTACACTGACTGATCTTAAAATATGTCAGATTCATTGTTTTGTCTCAAGATGCACACCAGTAATGTTTATATCAAAGGCATATGTCTAAAAAACGACTTAAATGACCTAATTGAACTATGGCCTAATTCTGGCTTAACCTAAGCCCTGCCTGTGAAACCGGGCCATAGTGATGATAGTTGTTTAAGTTTGCTAAAGTCAGAGGATTGACAACATGGATCCGATTGCTTATTTGAATCAAGCAATTATCAAGGGAGAGAAAATAAGAGACATTTCGACATACTTTACACTTTTCATAGTCTTTAAACATTTAGCAGACTTTTTAAAAAAAATATTTTGTGCACCAGATACACTATCCAGCACAAAAACCCACAGGGTTAAAAACAGTATAGAGTGGCTCCAAAAATCATTTAGACCATTTAAAATTAATGAATTTTAAACCAAGCCATTTATTTTATAGGGCCCTATAAAATCAGTTTTATTTTTTTACCAACTTCCATTTTTTTTCAAAACTTTTTCAAATTCAATTTTTTTTTTTTTCATTTAAATTTTTTGGTGTTTTTAATGGTTAAATTAAGAAATATGAATCAAAAAGCATGTCTAATTAATTGAAATAATGAAACTTACAATTTATCAGCAATTTATTAAAGGTTTAACAAAAATTACACTTTTAAGACCCTATAAATATTTGTTTTGCTTTTTTCTCAAATTCAGTTTTAGTTTTTACCAAATTCAGTGTTTTCCATTAATTTTCTGGATTCCATTTTAATAGTTTTGGTCAATTTTAATAACCAAAAGAATCTTTAATTAATTGATACTTTATAAAAAAAATGTATGTATTTAATTATTTACAGTATTTGTTTGTTTGTTTTCAGAAATGCTGTGCTGTGTTTTCTAGTGAATAAATTCTGGTAAATATTCCAAAAGAAATAATATTTTTCTAGTGAATTAATTCTGGTAAATATTCCAAAAGAAATAATATTTTAATCATTTTATTAGTAGTAGCTGTAGTATTACATTAAGTAATATATTTCTGTCACAGTTTCTTCAAGTTAAACCAAACTTTTATTTTGACAGGTTGCTGTGAAGACCTTTAAGTTTCTATTTATATTTGATATGACAACCGTTTTTCTCAAAAGAAACTGTAAAATGCTCATCAGGTTTAAAACACTACGAGCGTCATGCACGCTTCGGTATGTAGGTAATAAACGAATGAGCAGAACATACAGGATTTATATTTAAATAGTATTTTTCTGGCTTAATATTCACAAACACTAGTCTTTATCGTGTTTTGGTGTAAGGATACTGACTTACTTTTGATTTATTCATCCAAAATTTGGCAAATTCCATTACATTCAACAGTAAATTCCATTTTTATGACTGGAATTCAGAATTCTGTTCTCGTTTTCCGCATTGTGGAAATCATAGCACCCTAATTTTAAAATGTGTGTGGACCTCTGTCAGTACATCCACTAAAAATCACCTTGAAAAGTGATGAGAAAGAACAGTTGTGAGAAAAGATTTACATTTGTTTGATGCTACTTGGTTTGATGTTTGTTATCTAATGCACTGAAATTCATACATCTTTAAGCATAGCTTAATGTCTAAATACTTTCGGGACCACTATACTGTACTACTATACTACTTTGGGACCTCATATTAAATATCGAGTATCTCACTGACATATATCTCTCTGTATATCTTTTACTCTCTCTCTCAGAGAAGCACAGAAGGGCTCTGTGTGAATGTGCCCCTGAGGGCTGGAGTTTAGCACCACAACAGATAAACACACAAACAAGCTCAGTGGGCCAGTGCTGAAGAAAGACCCATTGTCTCAGTGTGAAAGTCCCGCTCAATCCAGGGAGGTTAGAAAAACATTGGACCAAGCACCATGTGGTCCACCCGTGCAGGATGTTTAGCCCTATCATGCAGATCGGGTTCCTCTTTCAATATTATCTTATTGCTCTGTCCTCAGCGAGCATTCGTGAAGCTGTCTGTGGGCCTCTGAGGAGTGGGAGGTGCCGCTCTACAGAAATGAAAACTTTAATTGAATTATTTGCTCATAACGGAGGTCTATAGATTTGTTTCGCAGATTACTGCTGCTTATGTATACTAAACAAAAGAGGGAGATGAAATCAGAATTATTTGTTGTTGGAGTTTAAGGACACAGCAAATTTAAAAAGGCGCCTTTTAGTGTTGATCCTAATCATAATAGATTAAATGATCTGGCTACTTCTGATCATCATAAAATCTTTGTGAGCAATTGGTATAAAAAACGTTTTGCTGATATATGTAATTGCATTAAGAGCGGGGGGTGAAAACTTTTGAACAGAATAAAAAAAGTGTAAATTTTTCTTATTTTGCCTAAATGTCATATTTTTTTCCATTTAGCACTGCCCTTCAGAAGACACTTACATGTTTCCCAGAAGACAAAATAAGCTAATTTGCTCTGATCTTTGAATTCCAAAAGTTATCACCCCCGACTGTTGCATAGTTTTTCCTTCTGAAGCATCAGTGAGTAAAAACACAGTTGTGAATCATTCAGGTAACAACATAGTATTAAGAGTCAAGCGTATGTAAACTTTTGAACAGGGTCATTTTTATAAATTCAACTATTATATTCTTTTGTCAGCTCAGTACTATATAAAAAATAACATGAATTTGGTAAGATCTCTCTTATTTTGGGGAAATAATTAACATTTTGCAGATTCTGCAAAGGTGTATGTAAACTTTTGACGTTTGCAGTATTTGAAACATGACAGACAGACAAATTAAAATAAAAAAAAAATTCTACACTAAAATCATATTAACTTTATTTACATTTTACTTACATCTTACATCATGAACCACTAAGTATATTAACTTTTAAGGCATTTACTTTCAGTGCAAGTACCTTACTGCTTCCCACATTTTTGCTTTTTTTTAAGGAAAAGGAAGGACAAGTGGAAATAACTTTTTCTGGTAATCAACATTATGCCATGAATACTGTCTATTGAGCTGAACTTGGTCTGAACTTGGAATATTTTTACCTGACACACAAGCAAAAACAGTTAGATTGCTGTTAAACTGTAGCTTTTGCAATGCAGTTGAATCTGTCACAAGTCTTATTGCTCACGACCAGTTTTTGAAGCTTTCCATGAAGGTTGTGCCTTTGCACCGGCTGCAAAAATAGACAGGATCCATTCACACAAACTGCTCAAGTGTTGTTTTATTCATAAAGTGGTGCCTTGTGGTTGCAAACTGCTAAAGCATAGTGGGAATTGATACAGATATTTTGGCAGCTAGTTAGGAAACATAATATTTGATACGTTAGTTATCATTTTATTGCTTTTTGCCTTTGTGTTTTTTGGAAACGTATTGAGGTCTGAAGGAAATGACACTTATGTTGTATATACGTTTCTTTGTAATGGTAATTGCAGATGGGTGTTGAATTTCCCTGCGGTAACACGGTTGAATTTTCTCTTTCCTGCAGCACTGAATGAACCCACTATTGACTACGGTTTCCAGCGGCTACAGAAGGTGATCCCTAGACACCCGGGCGACCCTGAACGCTTACCAAAGGTCAGTTTTCTAGCATGACGCAACTATTGTGCTTTATTTTCTGTAAAGTCAACATAAAGTCAATATTGACCCTATTTACTTTCTTTATACACTTTTATGGTCCTATTGTGAGCAGTTCATTAGATTACTGGACATTAACAAAATAACTATTTAGACACAGTTTGGCTTAAATCTAGTATGTAAAAGAATTCAAAAGAAGTCCCGTCCAGAAATTTTCTCATTGCATATTGTGTTTCGCTCATAAATACGTCACATTACGGAAGAAAAAATGGGTTTCAGTTAATTTTCAGTTAATTTCCCTACTTCACTTTTATTTTCAAAGAGCAGTTACTAACATAAACACTCTGGTCCCGATTTCCATTTACCACGGTGGCCTTAGCTGAAACATGGTCTTGTTATTTGAACCATTCATTGCTGTCTCCATCATTATATACTGTATATTCAATCCCACGCAGTTGTGTTTGGTATTTTCGTGAAAGGAGCCCAGTTGTGGACTCAGTTGGGTGTTTATTTCTCTCTCCATGCACGCTTCTTAAGGAGAGGCAGGCCAAGTAAATGGATCCTTTGGGAGGGATAAATAAACATTACTTTATCTTGTTGTGCGTGTCCTATACCCCAGAGCCCCGCTCCAGCAGCACCACTTAATAGTGTAAAAAAAAGGGAGTAATTATGGCTGGCTGGGCCTGCTCACGCTCAGGACTGACCTTGTGCTGTTAGCAGCCCTCTGTATCAAAGCCGGGCCATCAGTATTCACAACCCATGAGCCACCTCCCAATCTATTACACCTTAAACACATCAAATTAGACCAGGGGGTCAACGAATGTGGCGTCAAACCAAAGCCAATCTAGAGGAATCAGGCACATGTAGAGTTGGTGGCCAAGTCCCTAATCTCATGTGACCTGCACCACACAGCACTGTTATTTTAGTACCACTGAGATACTATTATAGTTTTATATAGTTTTAGTATAGGGACCAATTTCTCACTATTAACTAGTTGTTTATTAGCAAGCCTATTATTAACATATTAGCTGTTTATTAGTACTTATAAAGCACATATTCTGCATGACCATATTTTACATCCCTAATCCTACCTAAACTTAACAACTACCTAACTAACTAGTAATAAGCCGCAAATTAGGAGTTTACTGAGGGAAAAGTCATAGTTAATGGTTTGTTGATAGCGAGAATTGAACTTTTAAATAAATTGCGACCCTTTTATATGTATACAGTATATTTTAAATAGTTGTTTTAGTGCATCAACTTAAACTAAATTAAAAATATTGTCTTGACAACTAGCTGATTTTTTTAATGACTATAATAACCCTGGCACACAGTCTGTTTTTTTTTCTTCTTCTTTTCATTGAGGCACACAGTTTAGTGATTTAGTAGAGTGTTTGACAGGAAGTGATATCATAGCTCTGCCTTTGTGATGTCAGAGTTAACATTTTGCAGGCACTCTAGGAATATAAATGGGTCATGGGTTAAACCACAGTTTCATGTTATTTTCAACTAGTCAGGCAAGGTTTCAAAATACATACTACCAATCAAACGTGTGCACACTCCTCATTCTTTATTATTATTATTGTCCACATTTTGTCCACATCAGTTCACCACATTCCGTTTTTCTCAAAAACAAACTGAGAATCATTCCCAGGCACAATTTGTATTTGAAAATAAAATAATAAATAAAATTAAATTAAATAAAATTAAATAAAATTAAATAAAATTAAATAAAATTAAAGTTTTTAAATCATGAAAAACATTAAGTCAAGTGTGTCCAAACTTTTGACTGGTAGTGTGGAAAAAATTCTTAACTTCACTTTTTCTCAACAACCAAACTGAGAATCATTCATTCCTTTTTGTATTTGAAAATAATAAAATAAAATAAAAAATAAAAAAATAATGCATTGTATTATTTTGCTATTTGAAGTAATAATATTTGACTACAAACTACTTTTTTAGTTTTAGATTAGATTAGCATTAAGTCAAGTGTGTCCAAACTTTTGAAAAATTTTAAATTCTTAACTTCAGTTATTCTCAAAAACAAACTGAGAATCATTCCATGGCACAATTTGTATTTTAAAAAAAAAAAAATAGTTTAAAAAATAAATTAAAATAAAATAATTTATTTGAAAAATAAAATTTATTTTATGTTTTATCAAAACAAAACAAAAAATAATATACTGTTATTTAAAGTGATTAATATTTAGCTACAAACTACTTTAGATCATGAAAAAGTCAAATTTGTGTCCAAACTTTTGACTGGTAGTGGGTAGTGATTTTATTTGCTTAATATCATCTGTAGCTTAATAAATAAACATGTCTTGAACAATTTTGTTACATTTTCTATTTAATTTTTATCTTGATGTAGATTTTACTCAGCATCAGGAGATTTCACATCAGACTTTCCCATTTAGCAGTCCCCTATCTCTCTATTTCTTCATTCATTCTTATCCCTCACTCCCTCACTCATCCCTCGTGTTAGTGTCCATTCCCCAGCTGGTGGGGAGAGGACAGATCTTCTGTCTCCTGTCAGTGGGGCTAAAGAGGGCAACAGTGTTTGATCTCAGTCCCTAATGAACCACATGGACATTGTCTGAATACCTTCCTCTGCAGTCCCACAGTCTAAACCTTGTGCTACCACACACACACACACAAACACAACCTCCATCACATACTGGAGCACTGCGCTGACCCACTAAAGGGCCCAGCAGACATGTGTTGCTAGTCGTCCCTCCTAATGCTGATGGGGACTATTACATTACTGCCTCATTGATGTCACTGATGATGAAGATATAAATATCCCCTTATAATGACAGATTACATGAAAATATAAATTGCTAGACATTTGAAACGGCATACTGAAGGTTCCCACGGTCATCTGCAAATATCAAGATCATTACAATTGTGATTTCCATTTCCAAATTCATAAAATTGTAATCCTGGAATATCGTTTTATTAATTTTTTATTGCTCAACTACTTAGAAATTGCTTTTGTAGTGTAATGTCTATTAAATTATTGTTAAAAATCAACATCATGTGCATTAGTTGAAAAATTCAGGGACCCTGTTTTTGCCATTTGCTTGTCAGTCAGAAAATGTGCAGTTTGCAAGGAAAAGTTAAATGCGTCCCATGGTGATTATCTTTCTCTGTCTGTCGTATTGGAACAGTCTGGTAATTTTCATTGAAACTGGGGCAGCATGTTGCTCACATATGCTCTCTGTGCTCTTAACCTTGGCTTGATTTGGACTCATTTTCCTGGGCTGATGATGAAGCTGAATGCATTAGGTGGGTCATGGCCAGGGTCACTTGTCAAATCTTTCCCACTGTTTGCAGCATAAGGGAGGTAGATCTGAATACACTCGTGGCCACGCTCCCCAGAGAGCCCGCTTAACGGCCGCCCATATTTTTTAACTGATTCCTTACCTTTTAATGAATAGGGTGGGATGGCCCACAAGCGAGCAGCCTCACTCTATTAGAGGTGCTGAATAAAGCAGGTAGGCAAAACAACTCGGTGAGATAGCTTCGGGGTCAGGTATGGGGGAAGTCCCTGAGGAAGCAGTTAGATGCTTGTTTGGTTATATTAGGATACTGAAGAACGTGCCGACTTTTTCAGCAACCCCACTTGAAAAAAAAAAAGACATATTAAGTCTTGTTTTCAGAGAAATCTAACAATTAATTGAGGTTGATACTTAAAACAAGAAAAAAATCCAATCATGTAAGAAAAATTGTGGGGGGTTTTCTTTGCCCGTTTGCATTTTTTTTCTCTTTAAACCTCACAAGATGGTTATATTTGTCTGAAAACAAACCTTAAAGGAGTAGTTCACTTCCAGAATTAAAATTTCCCCATGTCATCTAAGATGTTTATGTTATTTTTCTTTAGTTGAAAAGAAATTAGGGTTTTTGAGGAAAACATTTCAGGATTTTTCTCCATGTAGTGGATTTCAAGGGGAACGAATCGTTAGAAGGTCCAAATTGCAGTTTCAATGTTGCTTCAAAGTGCTCTACGCTGTAAAAAAAAAAAAAAAAAAAAAACACTATTTGTTGAGTTAACTTAAAATAATTTGTTACCCTGCAGCCTTAAAATTTAAGTTCGGTCAACTCAAATAGGTTTAGTCAACTTGAAATGTTAAGTTGTTCAACTTAGTGACAACTTAGATATTTGAGTGACTAAACCAAAAATTGGTTTGTTCAATTTAAAAGCTGGGTTTATTACTTATTTATTTAAGTTGAATCAACTCAAAATTTGTCATTTAGTACAACTTAACTAAACTTTTGTTGACTGAACTTAAAATTTTAAGGCAGCCAGGTAACAAATTATTTTAAGTTGACTCAACAAATTGTTTTTTACAGTGTACACAATCCCAGTCAAGAAATAAGAGTTTTATCTAGTGAAATGCTCTGTCATTTTCTAATTAAAATAACAATTTTAATCCTTTAAACCACACGTTTGTGACACAAACCATCTAACTCCTATGTGAATGACAACATTACAAACTTTGAAGCCAAGTATTTCAAAATTAGAGAAAGAAGTGCAAGATTTACTTTATGTATTTCATGAGGGAATGAACTATAATCCCATGAAGCACTGAAATGATGTAATAAAATAAACCACAATATAAAATGTGACCCTGGACCACAAAACCAGTCTTAAGTAGCACGGGTATATTTGTAGCAGTAACCAAAAATACATTGTATTATGAAAATTATTGATTTTTCTTTTATGCCAAAAATCATTTGGATATTAAGTAAAGATCATGTTCCATGATGATATTTTGTAAATGTCCTACCATAAATATATCAAAAATTAATTTTTGATTAGTAATATGCGTTGCTGAGAACTTAATTTGGACAACTTTAAAGGCGATTTTCTTAATATTTTGATTGTATTGCACCCTCGGGTTCCAGATTTTCAAATAGTTGTATCTCAGCCAAATATTGTCCTAACAAACCATACATCAATGGAAAGCGTATTTATTCAGCTTTCAGTTAATGTATAAATCTCAATTTAAAAAAAAAACCCTTATGACTGGTTTTGTGGACAAATTAACTTTTAGCCAATGATTATAATATACAATATATTTGTAGTTTTTTTACAAAATACGTTATTCACAGTGCTTCATCAGAGTTGGACATCCCCATTGAGTTCTTTCAGTGTGGTCTTTATTTCTGTTTTTGATTTTTGGACCTCTAGTCTTGATCTCTTGGAGGGTTATGGGTAGTGTAGTTGAAATCACACTGACTTTTGGCTTCACCAGAAGCATATGCAATCACTTAACAACCCCCAAGCTCATGGTAGGTCTTTTCTTGACAGATTTACATTTTCTCTCGGGAAAAAATGATGACTGATGAATAGAAAGTGACTTTTTACCTCAACTGCAGCCCAAATGTAACCAGCATGCATGTGTCAAGAATAGAACCAACACACAGGTATTCATTGAATGCCAAATTAGTTAATGTTCATCTTTAGAAAATGCAATCACATGGAAAGCAATAGCCCGATACGTTCAACAACACACTAACATGTACACCTTTAGTCCTGGACCTTGACAGGTTGGCAGAGAGAGAGAAAGAGAGAGAGAGACAGAACAAAAGGAACAGAGGTGGGAAGAGAGAGAGAGAGAAAGAGAGAGAGTGAGCAGGGTGATCCATCATGGTGAAGTCAGCTGTCCGGTGCTGCCTTCTCACAGGTCAGCCGATCGAAGGCACCACAGCCCTCACTTTATTACTGCTCGCCCAACAATAATTGAGTCACCACAAGGGGGAAGAGGCAGCCAAGGCTGCATGAGGTAAGAGGGTGTAGAGGTAGTGAACATGGGAAGGGTAAATGAGAAATAATTTCTTGGTGTACCTATATATGTCCGGCCAGTTGTCGAGACAAGGCTGGTGTTAGCAGATGGATTTTACCCTGATTTCCTCAAGTACTTCAGGTTGTACGCATCTCTCTCTCTCCCTCTTTCTCTCTATGTCTTCCCCTCCCTATTTCTGTCCCTCCTCCTCTCGTTCGAACACTCTCAGCGAGATATTAACAGCGTCGGCTACTGCGCCCAGCCACTCATTTCAGCACTATTGATTTTGCCCTTTATTGAGGCAATAACAGTTTGTTGACGGCACTTCTCTAAACTGCTGGACTCAATCACAGGTGAGGGCCAAGTGTGGAACACGGCAGGTTAACTTGTTTCTCTCAGTCCTTGAACAAGCGGGCTACTATGTTATCCAGCCCAGCAAATTTATTACGCAGCAATAGTTCAACAAGATGTTTTTTTTCTTTTTTGGTGATATTTTGAAAAAAATGAATCGTCACATCTGAAATGTATTATAATAACAGGAATTTTGCAAGAGCCATCAGACTGCTTGAGTATTGCTTAAAATCGAGTGTTGCATTGCATATACAGTTGAAGTCAAAAGTATACATACACCTTGCATTCAAAATGCATGTTATTTTTTATTTAATACTGACCTGAATGAGATGTTTACATACAGTCCACAAGAGAACATAGTAGTTGAATTTATAAAAATTACCCTGTTGTTGATTCTTAATACTGTGTTAATGCATTAAGAGTCAGGGGTGTAAACTTTTGAACGGAATGAGGATGTGTACATTTTTCTTATTTTGCCTAAATATCATATTTTTTCCATTTAGCACTGCCCTTCAGATGCTACAAATGATACTTACATGTTCACAAGAAGACAAAAATAAGTTAAATTTACACTGATCTTCAAATTCCAAAAGTTTTCATCCCCCGGCTTTTAATGCATTGTTTTTCTTTATGGAGCATCAGTGAGCGTTTAAACTTTCTGTAATAGATGCATACGAGTCCCTCAGTTGTCCTCAGTGTGAAAATATGAATCTCAAAATCATACAGTCATTGTTGGAAAGGGTTCAAATACACAAAAATGCTAAAAAAAAGAAAAGAAAAGAAAAAAAAGAATCTGTGGTGAATCTTTTGAACAGGTTCATTTTTATAAATTCAACTATTATTTTCTCTTGTAATAGTTATCATATAATAGACTATATGTAATAGTCTTTTATGTAAAATATATTGTTCAGGTCAGTACTAAATAAAAAATAACATGCATTTTGTGTGATCCCTCTTTATTTTGGTAAAATAATTAACATTTTGCAGATTCTACAAGGTGTATGTAAACTTTTGACTTAAGTGTGTATATATTGTATAGGGAATAATTTGAGTGAGAAACTACTAACTTAGTGGTGGAAACTGCATCCCACAATGCATCTGGCCCATATTCAGCACATCTAGGCTGCGGCCTTGTTTGGTCTCTCTCCATCGCTTCTGTTAGCGTTGTTTCCCACATTTTCCCTGTCACTTCACATCCACCTGATCCCCCTTGGCTGCCTCCACAGGGTCCAGAATTCAATCTGTGCTTCCTGGAAAAATCTCTTGCTTCTGAGTAACATTGCTGCGTGCTCTTTATACGTTGCTGGGAAATCCATAAGACCACTATAAAATATCTGAATATGGATCTAGTTAAACAAGTTTATCTAGACCCGCATTGCCAAACTCAAAGCAAGTAAAGTTAGAAATCACTGATCGAGACAACTTTAGTTTAAAAATAGTATTCGTTATATAAGCCATTGAGTCTTTGCGGAATTTTGGTGGTTGAGCTCCGCTGTCGTACTGTGCAGATGTGGACAGACAGGTTATTATTGACTTTCAGAGAGTAACCTTTGAGGCCCGGAGAGAATATGAATTATGCAATGAAGCCACATTAGTTAAAGAGCACAGTGACTGATATTTATGATGGGCAGATATTGATGGAAGGAAGACAAGGGGGAGGAGGGAGAGATTGGGAAAGGGAGACTAAGGATATTTGATTTTGCATTAGAGAAGGTGGGTGGATAAGGCTCCGTGTTAAGCAATAGATTTGAAAGAGCGAGCAAACTCAAATCTGCGAAAGTCAAAGAAGTGCGCATCAGCTGTGCTCAAACACATGTAACGGACATTCTGCTCTAATTCACACGTGATTTGCCACATCTACGCAATACGTTGGCCATGTTCACTCAATGCATTCTTGCATAAATCACAGTTTACCTCACGCAAAGGTAATTAACACACATTTTGTGTGAAGGAACCATATGTACCTTTAAAAGATAGTTCACCCAAAAATGAAAATTCTGTCATCAGTTACTCACCGTCATGTCGTTCCAAATCCATAAGACCTTCGTTTGTCTTCAGAATACAAATGAAGATGTTTTGGATGAAATCCGAGCTATCTGACCCTCCAAAGACAGCAAGGGTCCTACCACGTTCAAGGTCTTGAAAGGTACCAAGAACATCGATAAAACAGTCCATATGACATCAGTGGTTCAACCATAATTTTATGAAATTACGAGAATACTTTTTGTGCGCAAAAAAAAGTGCCCTTGGTACCTGTCTAAGCAGGGACAGAAAGCTCTCGGATTTCATCAAAAATATCTTAATTTGTGTTCCAAAGATGACTGAAGGCCTTACTGTAACATGAGAGTAATAATGACAGAATTTTCATTTTTGGGTGATCTCTTTAAAGTAATATAATTATTAACTATCATACATTATAACACCATAAACCATATTATTGATGAACCACTATACTTTAACACTGCCAGAATCTAACTCTGTCTTAGGGCTGTCATACATTTAGGATTATTACGGTAAAGACACTTTTCTATATGATTTAAACCTGACACATTGTTCTGGGAAGCGTCAGTTGTATTGACTCATGGTTGGAGTATCTAATCTCTTACATCAGCGACAAATGGTGTGTTTGAAACTGAAGATTAGATTATTGTCAGGATAGGGAAAGGCTCACTATATGATAGCCCTCATTTATCAAAATGGATTGCAGCCTTGGTGGGTATAAACAGCATGACATTACACACCAGTGTGGTCACTGTTTGAGCCAAGCATTTACAGTTATTGAAAACAGATAGAGGCATATGAGTTGGTGTGGTTAGCTTGCACAGATTATATGCACATCCCACTTGGATTGGGTTTGCGTTTGGTACACCCTATATGTGCTGTTCTTGTATTCTAGCAATTAGTTTTGGAATGCTTGCAATAAGGCTGTCGATGTAATTTTCAATGTGTGATTAATACTTTTAATAGTAATGATTAATAACATTTATAATCAGTATTAATATTTGTTATATGTGACCCTGGACCACAAAACCAGTCATAAGTAGCACGGGTATATTTGTAGCAATAGCCAAAAATACACTGTATGGGTCAAAATTATTGATTTTCTTTTATGTCAAAAATCATTAGGATATTAAGTAAAGATCATGTTCCATGAAGATATTTAGTAAATTTCCTACCGTAAATATATCAAAACTTAATTTTTGATTAGTAATATGCATTGCCAAGAACTTATTTTGGAAAACTTTAATACTGATTTTCTCAGTATCTTGATTTTTTTGCAACCTCAAATTCCAGATTTTCAAATACTTGTATCTCAGCCAAATATTGTCCTATCCTAACAAAAAATACTTCAATGGAAACGTTATTTTTCCAGCTTACAGATCTTGTATAAGTTTCAGTTTTGAAAAATTGACTGGTTTTGTGGTCCATGGTCACATATTTATAAATTGTGAAGAAAAAAAACACCTTTTTCAAAATGTAATTTTTCATCTTGACGATGTATTTTTAGATGATATAATATGGATAATATGAAAATAAAATAAAAGTGCATTGACTCCTGAATTATTCAGTGCTTTATTAATCTACTACAATGCAATGTCTTTAAATAATCTTCCTTTTTATTTAATTCATATTTTTAATCATTTGACTGCCTTTGTTTCCATGAGATGCTGTGAACACATAAAACCTATGTATTTTGTGACTGCACAACACACAAGTGTGAGGGACCTCAGTTAAGCTAATAAAACCAGAACCTCCACAAGACCAGCAGTGCATGAGGTCAGGGAAGCAGAGCAGGAAGTATGACATCATCACCGCGCTCGGTTCCGCATGAGCGACGCCGGTGACCCCGCTGGTATTATGGCTCTAATAGAACATTAGGAGATGATAAAATTGCAAATGAACAAGCACAGGAATAAATTTGTCATGTTTTTACAGGCCTGGCTTCCTTGTAAATGTGCAGACGCCATTGCCTTAACATTCCAGATGTGACCCGGGCCTTATTTCATTTTTTCAGCAGTCCCCTTCCTAATGAATGTATATCATATTACCAGCCACCATAATTTACACACAGGAACAGATTCGATGTCCGGCGCACATTAATGTGGAGGCTGGCCCTAACGGTGCTGCGCTGTGGGCTATTTGATATTATATTCTTCAAAACACTACGCCTGGGGTTGTTTGGTTGCACACATTCGCATTTATACGCGCTTATGTATTACTACGAATGTATATATACGTCTCAGCTTTCACGTTGATGGAAAACAAAGCTGGAAAACACCTGTCAGTGTGCTAAAGACACTCGGAATGGGAGATCGGGTCCTAGTAGCTCACGGCCGCGCTGAAGGAGCGGAGAAGGGGGGAGGACTGAGCGTGGGTTATGATGGCTCTGACTGATAGACAGCTATACAGACGCGCAGATCCAAGATCAGGTTTCTTTCCTGTTTACCGCTCCTGGCTCCCTGCTCGGCCCTTACTGGAAGCCCTGCTACTCGCCCAGGAAATGGGCTCTGCTTCCAGACACAGGGCCACCGCACACGGCCCGTGCTAATAGCATTTATTTGTTTATCTGGACAAACTTTTGGCCCCTTCCTTATTGGATTTGCCCTCTCAACAGATCTCTCCCCCACCCCCCAATATCGTAATGACGGGAGATCGATAGGTAAGGACGAGACCTTCTAACAAAGGAGAGCGAGCGCGAAAGGGAGGGAAGTAGAGGAGAGGCGTACTGGATAAATGACACAGTGCCGGTGCAGCAGGGGACCGAGCCATGGACTAATGCTTCCCATCCCTTATGTTCTTCCACCATCCCGCCAAGAAGAGGGTAAAGGAGAAGAGAGCCCGTCGGAGTCACACATCCATACTAAAGCACCACTTTAGGCCTCCCCAGGCTCCCGCGCTTCTCTCAATCACCCGGCCCAAGCCCGGGCGAACGGAGACGGGCGCCTCCCCCGCGAAGCACCCCTAACGAGGGGTTAACGCAGTGCCAGAGCTCCCATTATTGAGTAAATTTAGCACCTTGGACAGCGCACTAAAAATCTTTATTGCTTTGCTGACCCCCTCGTCATGTTCGTGTCTGTGTGTTGCATCTGGGGCCGCCGGGGGGGAGGCGGAGGGGGCTGATTGAAAGGCAATATGTCGGCTGGCAGGCAGGCACACATGCTCGGGGGCTTGTTCGCAGCGAGGGTTACACGCCGAGGGTGAGAACAATTTTCTGGTTGTCGCACTGCGAGCTTATTTCCTCAGCACCGGCACATTAACTTTTAAAAAGGGTTCCACTGGAGCTTCGGGGTTTAAAAAAAAAAAAAAATGAAGAGAAGAAGAGGGCTCGGAAGAAAGGAAATGAATACACAGTGTAAAGAACACTGTAAATAAATGTTTAATGTGTGAAAAGGATGGTAATAAATAGGTTTTCGGTTATGGAAGTGAAAGTCGATTACCTGGAAGGAAAATAGCGTTACTGTTGCCCCTGCCTCCTGCGGAGCAGTCGTTTGCATGTACTAACATGCATGTATTTGCTTTAAATGTGTTTGTATTCATGTATTATACATGGAATCTGTGGCAGCAGGAAGAACTAGATGATGCACAGGGGCTGTTAAGGTGTTTTCTAAGACGTATAGCCTCTGCAAATAGTAGGGGAGCTGTGGTCAAGGATATTGGCTAGCAATTCAAAGGTCGCATGTTCAAACCCTGTCAGGGGCGATCTATGAACTGAAGAGCCCCGTTAGCATTTTGCCCTTTAGCACAGCGCTTAACCTGATATTGTTCTAAAGGGACTGATCCTGGAGTAATTGTACTGTAAGTTTGCTTGTGCTTGTCGAGTAAGCAAATAGACTAGAAAAATTAAATGCAATGTTTTCTAAATGATTATCCATTATATTATCAGTTGTGAAGTAGATTAATCTAGTGATTAAGATTATGTTTTGTGCATTTGACATCAAAATGGACATATAAAGCTAAAGTGCCATCTTTCATCTTTTCTGTCTTATAGGAAGTGATTCTGAAGAGGGCAGCAGACCTGGTAGAAGCTCTGTATGGGATGCCACACAATAATCAGGTAAGATTCAAGTGAAGACAATAAGGCATCAAACCATAAACACTCAGACACACAGTGCCTCATTCAGTATCCATGCATATGCATGTATTTGTGCATAAAATATGTTTAGGTGCGTTTCAAGACAAATTATGATTTAAAAATAATTTAGGTCCAGTGTTGGGTAAATTACTTACGTAATTTTAGTTCATTAGTGCTTACAGATTACATGATGAAAACTGTCGTTAGTAACGTAATCTAAATTACTCATTTTGGGTAATGTATTCTGACTACTTTTTAGATTACTTTGGACCTAACTTGTTCTAAACTAACCATTCATAAATCAATAATACGTTTTATAATTGTTTGTTTCATACGTTTTTCCCTTCAAATTCAGAAGCATGGATTACAAAGTTATTTGCGTGACATTTGCACATCCATTCTATATTGTGAATATAGTCAAATCTAAATGCTATCTGGTTATGAGCATTACAAAATGTAGTATACTCTAATTTCGAGTACTTCATTTTTGTAATCTGATTATCTAATCCAGATTACATGTAATCAGTTACTATCCACCTCTGTTTAGGTCTTTATGTATTCTTAAATGTATTATAAATTTACTACAATGTTTTAGAATTTTTAGAAATCACATTCTAAAATGATCTTAGAAATAAATAATTTAAGTCCATTTTTAAAAATATTAATATTATTAAAAAGTGAATAACTCTATAAGGTATAAATTGTATATCCACCTTTTTCTTCCTGTATGAGTGGGCACGGCCATTTGTAAATTTTATGGGGCAGGCTTCTGGTCCCATCCATGTCCAGCTATTTTTAGCTGTACAAAACAGCTCGCTTTGCTGCTTGATATTGCAAATTGGTGTGTTTTACCATATTATTTTAATGTATTATCTTAATTATGAACACACTGGTTTGTAGTGCAAACAGGTTTACCATTTACTGCACATTGTTATTCTTCTCGTTATTTCCCTATATCAGGGAAGTCTCACCCATAGGCTTACTTCAGCGTTAAAGAAAAAGGTGGATACGTAAAAATAAAATCTTTCTACGAAAGTGCAAGAGTGAGAGTGCAAGCTGTATTGTTAGTGAAAGAGGCACATTGTGTTATAGGATCAGTGTAAATAATACCATGTTCCACATTTAAGTGGTTAAACTGAGCAGCACAGTTAAGCATTTGTTCCCAGTTAAGGCCATTTTAGAGCTTTAAGACCATAGAATCATTCTCTAATATTCCATAACATATTCCCTCAACATAAATCCCCCAATGTAATTCCTCCAGAGCTCTCTCTCATTGGTTTGAAGGACCACAAGGGCATCTTCAATGTTAGATCAGTTATGAACTGCGAGTGAGGGCATATGCTCATCGATTGCAGAGCTGAGCATGAGTGCAGTGATGCTGAATTATTTAGGCTGGGCAGTGGATGGAGCATGACTCCAGTCATCAACCCACTCAAAGAGCTCTCTCTCAGGAACCCCTGTCCCCCCCAACCTCCACACGGTCCTGTCATCTTTATGAGGGTGAATTATGAGACATTCATTTTCCATCAAAATATACAGCTCCCCTTCCCCAGCCCCCAAAAACTAGTGTTTTCTGCTCGAGCTGGACCGACTAGCAGATAAAAACATCTTTAACGATTATACTTAGATTTTGTTCTTTTAGTATGAAGATATATTGACTATTTCATGTGATCGTATTTGATCAGGTGTGCTTATCTAGCAACTCATAAGTTGCCCGTGCTTATAAAATACTATATAATAAGGTGTAGTGGGATTTGGGTTATGGTTATTTATTTAGTCAGACCATTATTATTTATATTGTATGATTATTTGAAATAGACTGAATTTCTTTTCAGGCAGCCAGCTTAATAATGTCCTTCTACTAATGGTATTGGTCCGTTTTTGTGTTGATCCTATCAGGAGATCATTCTGAAAAGAGCAGCGGATATCGCTGAGGCACTCTACAACGTCCCACGTGGACACAACCAGCTGCCAGGTCTGGCCAACAGCTCAGTCCACGCTGGCATGATGGGAGTCAACTCCTTCCACAGCCAACTTGCTGTCAATGTGTCCGAATCCACACAAGGAGCCAATCAGGGTAAGCAAAGATACCATCAATCTTAAATCAGAAGATATTTTGTCCATTCACTAAAAAAGTGACTATGAGAGTTTGTGTTTGTGTACAAAGAGAGACACCTGCTCTCTCTCTCAATCCAGTTTAACCAGGTGCTAAATGCACTAAAATATTTCTGCAATGTATTTAATAAATCATTGTCGATCTGACTCCTTTTTATGTAAGAGTGATTCTGTATAGTCCCAGTAAAGTGTGCCAGATCACGGTATTCAGTAGTCTGCAACGTCCTTCAAACCTGGCAAGTGGTTGAAAACTAGTGAGATGGACAGCATGCAGACAGATACAAGCGTTCAGCAATGCTCCCTGAACCTCCAGGCTCCTTTGCCTCAGCATTCCTTGGCCTCTGTGACAGTGAATGATTTGTGTTAAGTCAGCAGTAACGTATCAGTCGTCTGATGAAAGGGAGAATGAATAGTAAGCAGAGCAGAGATGAGCGCTGCCTTTGTACCAGACAGCGGGGACTCCTGGAGCGAGAACTTCCTGCTGCTTTCACCCATGTCAGCGTTTAATGTCCTGATGTATATTTATAGTCCATATCCTCCTCCTGTCCTCTCTGCTTCCGTGTGCTACGGACACACGGATCATTTTTAAGGAATAGTTCATCCAAAAATGAGATTTCTGTCATTATTCATTCAACCTCATGTCATTCCAAATGAGTGTGACTTTACTACTGTGCAAGAAAAAAGGAGATGTTTAGTAGAATGCTCACTTTGCTCTTTTTCATACAGTGAAAGTCAGTGTGTTTCTTTCCTATTTCTTTTCCTCATTCCTGTGCGTGTGTGTTCCAGGTTTCAGTCGAAACACAAGCAGCGTATCCCCTCACGGTTACGTACCTAGCACGACACCCCAGCAGAGTAGCTACAGTACCGTCTCTACCAGTATGAATGGATACGGCAACACAGGCATGACCACGCTGGGAGGATCGCCCAACTTCCTCAATGGCTCTGCTGCCAACTCTCCTTATGCCAGTGAGTTCTGATCCTCTCTATGTCTGTTTCTCTCTTTTTTCACATTTTTGATTCAGTTACACATAGATATGAGCATTTACACAAGTAAATTAAAAAAAAAAATTATATTTACACTACCAGTCAAAAAATTGTAATATTTTTAAATAAGTCTTTTCTGCTCACCAAGCCTGCATTTATTTGATTCAAAGTACAAGGTACAATTTTGAAATATTTTTGCTATTTAAAATAACTGTTTTCTTTTGGGTATATTTTAAAATGTAATTTATTCCTGTGATTTCAAAGCTGAATTTTTAGCATCATTACTCCAGTCACATGATCCTTCAGAAATCATTCTAATAATCTGATTTGCTGCTCAAAAAAAACTTTTATTTTTATTATTATTATGTTGAGTAGAATTTTTTTTTCTGGTTTCTTGATGAATAGAAATTTTAGAGAACTTCTGGGACGTTATAAATGTCTTTATCATCACTCTTGATCAATTTAAAGCATCCTTGCTAAATAAAAGCTTAGTTTCTATCAAAAAAAAAAAAAAAATTATACTGACTCCAAGCTTTTAAATGGTATAGTGTATAATGTTACAAAAGCTTTTTATTTCAGATAAATGCTGATCTTTAGATCTTTCTTTTCATCAAAGAATGCTGGAATAATCTACTAAACTGTTTTAAATATTGATAATATTAATAATAATTACAAAAAATGTTTCTTGAACAGCAAATCAGCATATTAGATTTCTGGATGATCATGTGACACTGAAGACTGAAATAATGATGCTAAAAATCTAGCTTTGATCACAGGAATAAATTGCATTTTAAAATATATTTAAATAGAGAACAGTTATTTTAAATAGTAAAAATATTTAAAAATTGTAAAAATAAATAAATAAACATTAAAGACATCAAAGGTTGTGTATATCTATATTACCGTTCAAAAATTTGGGGGCAGTTTTTTAAAGAAATTAATACTTTTATGCAACAACACATTCAGGACATTATACTAATTAAATGTGACGATAAATGTTGTTCTTTTGATGTTTCTGCTCATTAAATTACCATGAATTGTTTTCAACATTGATAATAACAAGAAATGTTTCCTGAGTACCAAACCAGCATATTAGAATGATTTCTGAAGGATCATGTGACACTGAAGACTGGAGTAATGATGCTGAAAATTCAGCTTGGTCATCACAGGAATAAATTACATTTTGAAATATATGCGAATAGAAAACTGTTATTTTAAATGATGATATTTCACAGTGTTACTGTTTTTTAATATATTTTTGATTTTCAGCATTGCTAACAGTAAGACATGTTTCTTGAGCAGCAAATCAACATATTTGAAGGCTTTCTAAAGGATCATACCACAGTATTTCACAATATTACATGCAGCAGTGGTGAGCATAAGAGACTTCTTCTTACTGACCCCAAATGTTTGAACTGTAATGCATGTAATTGCATTCTAAACATAAACTGTAGTAGCCTTAATGCATCTTACACCTATATCATATTCCGCCTAGACCACCAAGTAAGCTAGTCCTGCCACTGGAGCCTCTTCAAAAATATTAGGAGCCCCTTGGCTAGAGACATAAGTTACATCAGTAGTCATAGCTATTACTGTGTGTGTGTATGTGTGTGTGTGTCTTTAAGAGCAGAAATAAAACCCTGGCCACTCTTTTCTTCAGTCATGATCAGACGCTGTCTATAATGCTTAGCCATTCGTATAACACCAATCTTCTCACGCGGCTTCTAAATTAAAGCGTCTTAATTAAATCAATAAACTAATTGCAGGAGAAGCAATTCAACTTCGGTACTTTGATTCGGTGATGTTAACAAGTATTTTAACAGGCTCACTGACTCCACGCTGACACTTTCAATCAATGCGAGAGAGCGGGCTTTGTGGACTCCAATTTTCATTAATTGATTAGTTAGGCCTTCATAAATGGATTATGACACTATCAAGAGAATTTACTTGGGAAAGTGCCATAAAATTTAAGCGCAGAATAATAACAACAATAAAGGCAGAGCAGGATATAAGAGAGCAGCTGAAATACGACAGGAGTAATTGTAAAATCGTTGAGGGGGAAAATGCTCTTAGGGTATTAATAGACAAAAGGAGAGGCGGTAGAGATGGGACAGGGGAGGGACCTTCGCCAATGTTGTTCGGAGAGGAGTGGAGCTCCAGCATTGTGAACCTGCAGTCAAGGAATACTATAAAAGTAAATTATCTAACATTACATATACATTTAATTACCACACAGATTTTTTATGTTTTTTATAGAAGTCTCTTCTGCTCACCAAGCCTGCATTTATTTGATCCAAATTACAACAAAATAGCAACATTATAAAATGTTTTTACTATTTAAGTTTTCTGTTTTAATATATTGCTGCTCAAGAAATTATTATTATTATTATTTAAAACAGTTGTACATTTTTTTCAGGATATTAAAACTTTTATTTAGCAAGGATGCTTTAAATTGATCAGAAGTGATGATAAAGACATATAATAATAAAAAATGTTTTTTAAGAAGCAAATCAGAATATTAGAATGATTTCTGAAGGATCATGTGACTGGAGTAATGATGCTAAAAACTCAGCTTTAAAATCACAAGTATAAATTACATTATAAATTATATTAAAATAAAATACAGTTATTTTAAATAGTAAAAATATGTCAAAATTTCACTGTTTTTGCTGTCCTTTGGATCAAATAAATGCAGGCTTGGTGATCAGAAGAGACTTCTTGAAAAAACATTAAAAAACCTTTGACTGTTAGTGTATAAATATAATATAATAATAATTCTAGTAATAATAATAAATCTAATACAGTAGCATTGTGATCAGGCTGAAATATAACAGTATTTGGCTATACCATAAAATCCTGGGTGGTGTGTGCTACAGGTTTGTGTTCGGTCCCTGACGGCTCTGTACATTGTAGGACTGTAAGGTGTGCTCTGATCTACCCTAAACCATTTTCCCCTCTCTCGTTCATTCCCGCCCCCCAGTTGTTCCTTCCAGTCCCACCATGGCCTCCTCCACCAGTCTTCCCTCCAACTGCAGCAGTTCCTCAGGCATCTTCTCTTTCTCTCCGGCCAACATGGTGTCTGCAGTCAAACAGAAGAGCGCTTTTGCTCCCGTCGTGCGGCCCCAGGCCTCGCCACCCCCCACCTGCACCAGTGCCAATGGAAACGGCCTCCAAGGTGAGTGGAACAGCAGAATATAAAGCTTGACCTGTATATATACACACACACACCCTTTCAAAATTTTGGGGTCGGTAAGCTGTTTTTAATGTTTTTGAAAGAAGTCTCACCAAGGCTGCATTTATTTGAGCAAAAATACAGTCATATTGTGAAATGCCTTTCTACTTTAATATATTTTAAAATGTAATTTATTCCTGTGATGGCAGAGTGGAATTTTCAGCATCATTACTCCAGTCTTCAGTGTCACATGATCCTTCAGAAATCATTCGAATATGCTGATTTGCTGCTCAAGATACAATTCCTTAGCATTACCAATGTAGGGCTGGGTAAAAAATGTTCATTTTTCAATTTTAATTGATTCTCATTTTTACAAAACAATATTGATTCAAATTCCAAGAATCAATTTGTCTATAGCTTGTTTTTAGTTAATGAACAGAACATTGTAGCACAACTCCCATCCAATAAATCAGAAAAAAGCTTTGTACTTTGTTACTTATGAAACAAAATCTCCAATTCTGTCCATTTTATTACAATATTCAATAAAATAAATACCGTTTTGACGATTTTTTCCTTGAGAAAATTTGCCCTGTACCTGATATGTATCCAAAATAATCATATCGAATTGAAAATCGAAACAAATCGCAAGCTTGTGAAACGGAATAAAATCAAATTATTGATTAGGAATTATTACTGATAGGAATTAAACTATTTTGGTGCTTTTTGATGTTTTTTTTTTTCCTTGAGAAAATTTGGAATGTACTGTACCTAATATATATCCAAAATAAACAAATCAAATCAGAAATCAAATTGCAAGCTTGTGAATCAGAATCAAACCATTCTGGCACTTTTTGAGAGATTTTTTTTTCCTTGAGAAAATTTGTAATGTACTGTACCTGATATATATCCACAATAATCAAATCGAATCACATTTGCAAGCTTGTGAATCAGAATCAAATCAAATGGAATCAAACCATGTTGGCGAATTTTGAGAGATTTTTTTCATTGAGAAAATTTGGAATGTACTGTACCTGATATATATCCACAATAATCAAATCAAATCAGAAATTGAATCAAATTGCAAGCTTGTGAATCAGAATCAAACCATTTTGGCGAATTTTGAGAGATTTTTTTTTTCCTTGAGAAAATTTGGCATATACTGTACCTAATATATATACCCAAAATAATCAAATCAAATCAGAAACTGAATCAAACTGCAAGCTTGTGAATCAGAATCAAACCATTTGGCACTTTTTGAGAGATTTTTTTTCCTTGAGAAAATTTGGAATGTACTGTACCTGATATATATCCACAACAATCTAATCGAATCAGAAATCGAATCAAATCACAAGCCTGTGAATCAGAGTCGAATCAAATAGAATCAAACCGTTTTGATGTTTTTTGAGAGATTTTTTTTTCATGAGAAAATTTGCCATGTACTGTACCTAATATATATACAAAATGATCAAATCAAATCAGAAATTGAATCTAATTGCAAGCATGTGAATCAGAATCAAACCATTTTGGCAAATTTTGAGAGATTTTTTTTTTCCTTGAGAAAATTTGGAATGTACTGTACCTGATATATATCCACAATAATCTAATCGAATCAGAAATCGAATCAAATCACAAGCCTGTGAATCAGAGTCGAATCAAATAGAATCAAACCATTTTGATGCTTTTCGAGAGATTTTTTTTTTTTCTTGAGAAAATTTGGAATGTACTGTACCTGATATATATCCAAAATACATGAATAGGAAATCGAATCAGATCACAAGCTTGTGACTCTGAATCAAATCAAATCCAATGAAAATTTGAATTTCTAGTGGAATTTGTGTCAAAACCCAGCCCTAAAAGAAATCTTTTGCAATAATGTAAAAGCCTGTACTGTCACTTTTGATCCATTTAATGTGTCCTTGTTGAAAAAAGTATTAACTTCTTAAAATAAACTCTTACTGACCCCAAACTGTTAAATAATAATGTGTGTGTGTGTGTGTGTGTATATATATATATATATATATATTATATGGATTTTGCTGTGCTGTGTTGTTTCTAAGCGCTCTGTTATAAAACCAAGTGAGATGCCTCCAAAATGACAATAACCTAATTACGCTGCTTTCGAAGACACCTAGTTTTTGTCTTCTATGCAGAGCACTGTTTATATGATGCAAGGAATCTGTGCCTATGTAAAGCTTTCCAAATAGTCACTTACGAGGCTCCATTCGAGTTAAAAGGCAGCTGTCTGTGTAGGCATTTGGCAATGATGCAACTCACTTGTTTTGAAACGGAGCTGGAGTGTCTGATCTACAGCCTTCTAACGCTTAGACAGCTGTCAGTTTGTCCTAACTTGCGGTAATGTGTTTTTACGTTTGCTTCTCTGACCCAGTTCCTGTTTTTGCACTTAAAAAAATAACTCTATTTCTCTCTGTTTCCTTCATCTTCTTTCCCTTTCCCCTGCTTTCTCACTCTGCTTCCAGTAGATCAATCTTTTGTGGACTCTAGCAAGTACTCCACCACCAGCTCCCTGCAGGGACTGGCCTTCTCCTGAAGTATGTTACACCTGTCTCACACTCTTTCTTCATCATCCTCTCTTTCTATCCATTAAGACATCCATCAGCATGACTGTCAGAGCATCCTTTTCCTTCATCCTCCCTCGTTCTCCTCGCTTCTGCTAAGTCGCTGGGGGCCTGCCGCGCGTCTCGAAGAGCATGCCATGTGTGTTTCATTTCCTGCCTGACTTCCTGTTTCCTGTGTCATGTCCTCCTCAGAGTTTGCTTGTGGCTGTGGAGTGTAGAATACAAGGGTTTTGTCAGTTAAATAACCGTAAGTGGCTTAATATCCATTAATAGAAAAATCCAAAAGGTTAATCTCACGAAGAAATGTATACATGATGTTTATACAAAAATCAAGCTAATTTTAGAACTAGTAAGATTTTCCCCCCCAAATTTTAAATCTCATTATCTCATTATCTTATTTTCATTATTGTAATATGAACAAATGTCATTCTCATTACTATAATAATCCTGGCCATTTTGTTTTATTAAAATCAGCCTAAAAATATTTTTTAATTAAATTAAATAAAATAAATTAAAATCAGCCTAAACATAAAATAAAAGAATGCAAGTAAATAAATGTATGTAATATATCCTGACAATTGCAAATAATTACAGAACAAGAAATACGCACATGAAATTGGTATTAACATTTTTCATCAAGAAAATGAAACCAATTGTATAACCCTTAGGATTTTTGGCATTGTGACATTATTTTCATGGTTTAAGTGCATTTTCCCTATAAATTTGAAATCTTATTATCCTTACTATAATATTAAAAAAGGTCATTCTCATTATTGTAATAAAGTTATCTTGGCCATTTTTTTTAAATTAAAAATAAAATAAAATAAAATAAAATAAAATAAAATAAATCAGCATAAACATAAAATAACATAAAAGATAAAATAAAATAAGATTAAATAAAATAACATAAAATACAAATTAAAATAAAATAAAATAATGCACATAAATCAATATGTGTAATATATACTGACAACTGCGAAAAATTACAGAACAAGAAATATGCTTATGAAAATTATATTAACTTTTTGCATCAAGAAAATGAAGCCACTTATACAACTATTAAGATTTTTTGCATTGTGATCATATTTTTATGGTTTAAGCTCAGTTTCCCAAAAATTTGAAATGTTATTATCCTTATTGCAATCTGAAAAGAGGTCATTCTCATTATTGTAATAAAGTTATCCAGGCCATTTTTTAACAATTAAAATCAGCCTTAAATTAAATTAAATTAAATTAAATTAAATTAAAATTAAAATTAAAATAAAATAAAATAAAATAAAATAAAATAAAATAAAATAAAAAAATTCAATAATGCAAGTAAATAAATATGTGCATGTAATATATAATGACAATTCTGAACAATTACAGAACAAGAAATATGCTCATGAAAATATGAACTTTTTGCATCAAGAAAATGAAGCCCATTTTAGAACTATTAAGACTTCTTGCGTTTTGGCATTATTGATGGTTTAAGCGCATTTTCCCCATGAATTTTAAATCTATTATCCTCATTTGTAATATTGAAAAAATTCAATTCTCATTACTGTAATAAAGTTATCCCAGCCATTTTGTTTAATTAAAATCAGCCTAAAAAAAAAAAATAAATTAATTAAAAGTCTAAATTTCTTTTGTTTTAAGTTTATAAAATACCTGGGAAATTTCTTCAGTGTTCAGATTCGTCCAAATTGTAGCAGGCTACATAAAACCAGTTGTGTGACGTCTATAAAGACGTATGTTCATTGTTATCCGAAACAAAGCCATAATCAGCTTCCTCTGATTTATGACAATTACTCTGCGCCGCATTTGGCCCTGGGTGTTGATCTGAAATATCTAGACATGCACAGTGAGACAATATTAAAGTAATTGAGCGTTTGAGGCAGACATCTCTTATCTGCGAGCGTGGAGTGCTTCCTCCCCGTATGTTGATATGCACTCAGCACTCTGACCCGATGACCGATTGTCGGTCACCACTCATTTTTTTTTCCCATTCCAAATGAGGCAGAGACACTCAGGAAATAACCCAGGAATTAGAGATGAGGGACCAGAGAGAGGAAATCAATAGGAAGCCAATATGTTACATGAAAAATCTAGTGCAGTGATGTGGCCTGCTGAAAGTGGGGAGCGATGGTGAGAGAAACCAAGCTCGGTGCTCATGGGACTTCCTTCCTCTTGGCCAATAATGAATAGAAGTGATACTAATGTTTGACTGAACATTGTTTAATGTTTGAGAACAAAAATTATTTATCTAAGCTCAAGCTATTTTTGTTTAAGTGTTGGCAAGCCAGTTAATTTGGGTCAGACTATGTATACACTGCATGCACTTTTTATTAGCATAGCTGTTTGTTTGTAATTTGTCTCGTAAAAATGATGTCCGCATAAATGTGCGTCGGTCCCCATAGGCACATGAAGTAAACACTCAGTCGCTCATCGAAACGCAGGCGAAAAGCTACACAGTCAAATAAAAACTGCTTTAAATGACCTGTTTTTATTCAAGTCAAATATATTATTGAATATGACTGGATTACACCAGTGAAAGTCATTTTTAAGCGTAAAAATAGCTGCAGCTACATGCATACGCTAAGTTTGTCCTCCACGCTCTTCATGTAAATGCAAAATCCCTCCGACTGTAAGAATATCCTGAACGTCTCCTCCGAACCCGTGGAGCTTTGTCCTCCTGGGAGAGAAGCATTAGCTAATGCGTCGCGAAGCCGTCCTATAGTGTTATCACTAATTGGATTGATGAATTGTTCATATAATGGCTCCCTGATGGGGAGACTGATATACAGCCTGTAAAGCAAGTCACTATTTATCCTGACAATGACTCCAATTAAACACGGACGACCTGCAACCTTAGGTGGATCATACGGAATAAAGATTATCCGCACCCACTCGCAGGGAATTCTACATCCCGCTGATTAATGTACAGCTTCAGTGTGATCGAAAGCACAGAGAATTATGGGATATACTACTGCCTTCGTTTAGTCTCTCCGTTCCTCCTTCAGTTGATTGAAGCCATATTTTACCCTGATGTTTAGATGTGATCCATGAGCATTGTCTTTAGTTAACCCTTACGATTCTATGCATAGATTCACTTTAAAATTGTTGCACAACACCAGGTGCATCAGGGTTAAAATCATTTATTAAAACTAAAAAAAAAACACACACACAAAAGAACATTAGACATTGAGTTTGATCAGCCCTAAAATGACTAACTGGTAATAAAACTGAATTAAAACAAAAAATTAAATAAAAAATACATTCTAAAAATACAAACAGTAATATTTAATAAATAAAAAATCTAATTAAAAAAAATGATAAAAGCACATAAAATATGAAACAAAATGAAACTAATATGAAAACTGAAAATATAAAATTAAAATCTAATTTAAAATATAAACAATATGAAAGCATATAAAATGACACAAAAAAAGGAAACTAATATGAAAACTGAAAATATCAACTGAAAATGTAAAAAAAATATAAAATTATAATCTAATTAAAAATATAAAGAAATAATAAAAAATAAAGAAAAATTACTAAAGTACATAAAATATGAAACTAATATAAAAAGTGAAAATATAACATGAAAAAAATTAACGTAATTAGAATATAAATAAAAAAGAATAAATAAATAAAAAATACAAAAAGCACATCAAATATGAAACAAATGAAAACTGAAAATATAAAATTAAAATCTAATTTAAAATACAAATAATACAAAAGCACATAAAATATGAAACAAAATGAAACTAATATGAAAAGTGAAAATAAAACATGAAAATAACAAATTATAAAATTACAATCCAATTAAAATAAAAATAAATAATACAAATGACAAAAAGCATGTAAAATATTAAACTAATATGAAAACGAAAATATAAAATTAAAATCTAATTTAAAATAAAAATAATTCAAAAGCACATAAAATATGAAACAAAATGAAACTAGTATAAAAATTGACAATATAACATGAAAAAAATGGAAATATAAAATGGAAAAAATTAAAATCTAATTAAAAATATTAATAAATAATAATAAATAAAAAGTACAAAAAGCACATCAAATATGAAACTAATATGAAAACTGAAAATACAATTAAAATCTAATTTAAAAGAATAAATAATACAAAAGCACATAAAATATTAAACTAAATGAAACTAATATTAAAACTAAATATAAAATTATAAAATTAAAATATAAATAAATAATAAAAAATAAATGAAAATTACAAAAGCACATAAAACGTGAAACTAAAATGAAACTAATATGAAAACTGAAAACATAAAATGAAAATAAGAAATTATAAAATTCAAATCTAATTTAAAATATAATAAATAATAAAAAATAAATAAAAATTACAAAAGCACATAAAATATAAAACTAATATGAAAACTGAAAATATAAAATTACAATCAATAATACAAAAGCACATTAAATATGAAAACTGATAATATAACATGAAAAATAAAAAATATATTAAATAATAAAAATATAATCTAATAAAAAATATAAATAAATAATACAATTTAAAATGAAACTAATATGAAAACTGAAAATTGTAAATCAAATTTCAAATATAAATAATACAAAAGCACATAAAATATGAAACTAATATGAAAACTAATTTAAAACATAAATAATACTAAAATAACTCTGAACTGTACTGTGATTTTTAGACGTGTAATGGGAAGCCAGCACAAAGCAAGTCTTATTTGTTCATATCATTTAGAGCAGGACATGCTTTCCAGATGCTTTTCTTTTGCTTTTGTTGCATGACAAATGAAACCAAACAATCCCACGTCTCACTCTCCTCCTCTCTCTCTGTCTTCTCCTAACTACAGCGATCCCAGGGATGATTGTTCCTCCCATGTAGGGGCTCCTGGGCGCGCTGAAGAGGCACATTTGATTTCAGCTCTGGCCAGAGAATCTCCGCTCTGAGCTGAAGGCAATTTCTGACGGAGGAGAAAACTGAACTTTTAAAACTCAGGCCTTTTGACAAAGGAATCTCATTTTATGGGAAGAAAGTGTTTGTTTTTAAGCTAATTTCTGAACTGCTCTACCTGAAGGACTTTCCCTCCGCATTTCGCCCATGCAGAAAGGAGAGACAAATCTCCTTTTCATTGTATTCATGGGCTTTTTTGATGAATTTAATGATCACATGCCTTTTTTACAGACTGTATCACACAAACATGACACTTTAGGAGCGGGTGACACTTAAGAGCAGTCAGCACAGATCTCTGTTAATACTGACCAGTTTTTATATCCAATCCAAAAAACGACAGCCAACCGTTTGAAAACAGAAGAGGGGACGTTTTTTCATCCCAGAGCGAAGCCAACAAATAGTTTGCCATAATGCTTGTTTTTGTACAAAATGGAATTGTAGCGCCATTCTAACATCCCTATTGTTTTCTTTTCTTTTTTTTTAAGCACAGAGTCATACAGCGCATCTGGGTACCAGCCGGTTTGGATGGCTATGATGTAGGAAAGTTATTTAAGAGTTATTAAATGCCGTCATGCCGTAATTTTTCAATGTCCAGATCCGTCCTCAAAGAGAAGAAAAAGCGCCCCAATTTCCACAACAAATCAGTATTTATGTTCTTGCAAATATTTGCTGCTAAATAGAGCAGAGATGTGCAGTAAACAGATGGACTGAAGGAACAAGTGTGTTTAGTTGCCATGCCATTTAACAACTAAAAAAAGTTTGAATTTTAATGTGTGCTCAAGGAATGTGATTTTTTTTTTTTTTTCATTTTTTGCTTTGTCTATGAAAAATGAAACTGTGATATACATTTTAACGTGTTTGGTTTGCTGTGTTCGCTAGTGAAGGATATAGGACAAATGAAGAATACTATTTCAGAGCCGACTGTTAAAACAACCCTTTTTGTGCATTTCTTTGGCTTGTTTTGGGGGACATGACTTGAATTAGCTACGTTTTTTCATGTTTAGACAGCACTGTATGAAGAATGCTTTCCAAGTGTGTCAACACATCCAACATACAGCAGTTTGACTGGCTCACTTTTGGTAGTCATCTATTTTTGTACATATACTTTCTGTTGCCAAAGTCTTTGTTTTATTTGTATTTATCTCAGAATGGCTTAAGGCAGCTCACAATAACACTGATGTTCGGTTCGTTGCATAAGTTACGCAAAATCTCACCAACTCAAACACAAACTATGGATTCTGGACAAAAAGAGGGGAGTCTCTGTAAAATATCCATATAAATAATGTATGTATATCCAGATTTTGTATATTGCTTTTCTCCCCAAATTCACTTTGATTGTTGAAGGTTTTTCGTGTTTGTTTGCTTTCATCACCGTTGTTTTTGTTTGAATTTAGATCCATGTTTTGTATCATGTCAAGCTTCCATTTTTTTTTTTTTTTTTTTTGAAAAATAAGTTTTATTCGTAAAAAAGCCATTGTCTATTTTTGTATAATTTGTAAGTTAAAAAGCAATTGTTTTCCTTTTTGGAATTTTTTAATGTATGGCAAAAAAGTAGCATCTCATGGCATTTAGTTATGTAGATTTTTTAAAAAGTTATATATATATATAAATATATGATGAATATATAAATCTATATCTTTTCTTTGAGGCTTACAGAACCTGTACTATTGTAATAATATGCATGGGCTCTTCTCTGAGAGTGATGGTTTTATTTTGCGTGTCAACCTAGAAGGAAGTTTTAATCTATGTTCTTTTCTTTCCTCTTTTATTTATCTGATTATTTATGCCTGCTTATAGATCTGTCTATTCCATTCTCTCTCTCTTTTTCTCTCTCACGTATATCAGTACCAGCAGTATAGATGCCTTAACAATGCAAACCCATAAGCGTACAATCACTTGTACAGACAACCACCACTACCAATAACAGTAGCCACAAAGTTCCTTAAGAGATTTCTTTCGATACAAAAAGCACAAATTGGTCTGTTTCACTTTTTTCTGTTGTTTCAGTTATGAGCGGAAATTTAAAGAGAGACTATATGATTCATATTTTATGTGTTTCTAGTGCCATGGGTTGCACTTACTTATTAATTTAAAGCAAAAGGCTGCCTTTTTTCCGTTTATGTCTGCTGCGTACACAACAGGAGGAGAAGCTCAAAGCCATATTCTACAATTTGAGGGGACGTTCACTTTAGCTGGAGGTGCATGTGAACCTGCATGTTTTGGGTCGTGCAGGTACCGTTGATGAATTTCTCACCCTGAGCAAAGTGACTCAATATCAGAGCACAACGCTTTGCCCTCCGGAGCTGAGTTTTTGACTCTCGGTCTGTAACGCTGTGACTTGATTCTAATTCTATTGTCAGCCGAATCGGCCCTCGATGATCGGTCTTTCATGAATGGTTTAAGTGCTGTCTCCTGTAATGTGTGTCTGCGATCTGCCATCTAACAGGAAAAATGGCTTTTAATATGCTGATGTGTGAGGACTTTTTATCAGAGATGACTGATATTTTTCTTTTCCGTATGTGGCTGTTACATCCATCGCGATGAATAAGATGGACAAGCATTTGATAGGACACAAGACTCGAACCAAAAAGCTGGTCTCCTTTTTTCCTGCCTCCTATTCTTGTGTTTTTTTTTTTTTTTTTTTTTTTTTTTTTGACTGGATACACACTGAACCGTTCTATTGATAGGAAAACTCAAGACAAAAACTACTGTATAGATTGTTATCATTTTTGATGAAAGCTGTAAAATAACTTTTCAAAGTTCACAATATTAAATTAAAGTTACTTCTTGTCTGTGATTGTTTTTGTCTTCCTTGAGCCTTTGTTTTAGAAGCAGGTGTCAGGAAAATGTTACAAAAGTAACCCAGCGTGTTATTTTCGTGCCGTCTTATTGCTAACAGATGTCTGATTGTTCGTTATCTCCGGGGAACGATCTCTCCTTGGGCCCAGCCCACTTTCCTTCTACCCCAACCCGCCAGTTCCCCTTAAAGTAGCACATTTTAATTAGCCCCATTCATTAAATTATTATATACCTGATAGCATAATGAATGTGGGCTCAGACTTTCGCAAACATGATAATGATGGGCTCCTCAACTTATTAATTGAACTGCGCATTGCATTTAATTGACTCATCATTTGCATTTACGGTCATCAGCAAAAATTAATCTCTCTCTCTTTTTTTTTTTTTTTTTTTTTTAGTTTGCATATTTAATTTAAGATGCTCTTGATCTGATTAGCTTGTAAAAGTCACTGGCAGGATTCTGCTGACCCGATTGCAAGAGGGCAAACTCCATCTCAGCTTAAAAGAGAGTTCCCATGACCCTGAAACATTAGTGAAATGCAAGTTTGAATCGTTAATATCTCAAGGCATTAAATCAAGATCAAGCACATGGTTTTAGAAGGAATTGAGGTTGTTTTAAACAGCTGGAATTGTTAGTTGTATGTTTGCTAAATAAAGAGGAGGCCGCAATTTAGTTATTTGTGAGAATTTGTGAGAAATGATTTGATATTAAAGGGATAGTTCACCCAAAAATGAAAAATTTGTCATTATTTACTATCTTCTGAACACAAATTAAGATGTTTCTAAGAAGTCAGAGAGCTTTCTGACCCTGCATAGACAGCAATGCAACTACCACGTTTAAGGCCCAGAAAGGTAGTAAGGACATAAATAAAATAGTCCATGTGACATCAGTGGTTCAACCTTAATTTTATGAAGCTATGAGAATACTTCTTGTTTGAAAAGAACACAAAAAAACTTTTTCAACGATTTCTTCTCTTCCATGTCAGACACACATACACGCATGTGTGGTACTGGCGTTAATGCACATTGAAGACTGACATGAAAGTAGAGCTGCAACGATTCCTTGATTCTGTTTGAGTATTCGATTTGTAAAAAATCCTTTATTGTATTTTGCCTGTGTCGAGTAATCTGCAAAATACTGAAAAAAGCGCATTCCACTGTGTTTTCATGACACGTCATCAACTGACAGCACTGAATGTAAGCAATGCCACTGAACTGAACAGAACTGGCAAATTTAGCTGATTATTGCTGTTGAAAATGGACAATTATTGTCATATTTTGGGCTGTAGTAATCGGTCGGACCAGGAAAACATTTGGAGTATTGTAGGCAAAAGTTATAACAAATCAAGGAGAAGAGTGCAAAAAACTGTCTGAGGAACAAAAGGTGATTATGGTTGGCCAAACTGAACCAGGATTTCCAGGGCAAGAATCTTGACAACATTCGTATTTGTTCTTATTATTTCCGGTCTGGTACACTGTAAAAAACAATCTGTTGAGTCAACTTAAAATAATTTGTAACCCGGCTGCCTTAAAATTTTAAGTTCAGTCAACTCAAAAAAAGTTTATTCAACTTGAAATGTTAAATTATACTAAGTGACAACTTAGATATTTGAGTTGAATCAACTTAAAATTTTAAGGCAGCTGGGTTACTTACCCATCTGTTAAGTTTAGCAAACACAAATATCTAAGTTGTTCCTTAGTACAACTTAACATTTCAAGTTGACTGAACTTAAAATTTTAAGGCAGTAGGGTAACAAATTATTTTAAGCTGACTCAACAAATTGTGTTTTTTTTTTATTTTTTACAGTGTAGGTGAAATATTATGTTAATATCTTATATATTAATACTGCTTGAATGTATCTTTACCACCTATTAACTCTAGTTTGTCTAAATGTCCTGCCCTTTCTTGCTTACTAAGTCCTTATCTATATGATTTAGCAGTTTCCACACATTTTTTCTGTGGTTTAGACAGCATAAATTAACAGAACAATGTATTCAGTAGTACACTAACCATGCAATCAATGCTGTTGTTTACATCGGAGTATCACCAATATGGCTGCACATCGGGGTAACTGACCAAACCGTGGCATAAGTGCAAACCCTCTATTAAACCCATTTAAAAATCATAATAAAGAATAATGCTATTAGGAATTCAGCTTTTCTGTAGCTTTTCTGTCATAAAGAAATTGCCAAATATTCAAGATTATGTGAACATTTGAATTAAAGCTGTTGAGTCAATATTAAACAAGGATTAGATCTTGCAGTAAAGTGTAAAAACAATCGTCAGGCTGCTGGCGCCCTCTGCAGGCATTTGTTATATTGCCTAAAGTACTTTTTTTTTTTTATAATACATAATGTATTTTAACAGTTTTGTTCAAGAAAACCATATGATTACTTGCTTTTGATACTTTTATTTGAACTAATTATTACTGCATCATTGCTATTACATATGTAAGCCATTTAAAGGCTATTGTTCATTTAGGTCTATTTTTATTACTACAAATTACTTGATTATCCAATTACTTGATTAATCATCAGAATAATCTACAGATTGCTTGATTACCAAAATAATCATTAGTGAC
Organism: Labeo rohita; assembly: GCF_022985175.1. Lineage (NCBI taxonomy): Eukaryota > Metazoa > Chordata > Actinopteri > Cypriniformes > Cyprinidae > Labeo > Labeo rohita. Next base: position 10,596,424 of record NC_066882.1, read on the forward strand.
AGCCCTACATGGAAGATAAGAAATTGTTGAATAAAGCCTGTATTTTTGTTTTCTTTGCGCCTAAAAAGAATTCTTGTAGCTTTTATGAATACATTCCGAGTTCTAATGAGTGTTTTGGAGTCGCTAATTGTCAGTTTAATGTCAGTTTTTTTGTTCAGCAGGCTGCCGTACGGAGGTAAGATGGCAGAGCTTTGGATAGCCATTAGCTAATGGATTATTGAGAGACACGGCCGTCCCTCTCACCCCCCAAACCTTCAGTCCACACCCCGCAGTGAGGCACTTAGCAAACAAAGCCCGCTTTGAACGTTAAACATCACAAGTGAAGGATTACTTATCTCTCCTTCTCTCTCTTACTGTGTCTTTTTCTCTCTTTCTGTCACTCTTCCCACTCTCTCTTCGTCACAGATCCCAGGGGAAGACTGTCTGGGAGCTAATGTACAGGAATGACTGATAGATGACAATTTGAACAGAGGTGTGTGCGCATCTCTTCACTTGTCATTGTTGACATTCGCTGACAGAAACTCTATAGAGCAAACCAGCCTCTTCCAGCGTTAATGAGTGAGCTGATTATTTTTATATGACACTTATAAAGCTGGCACATCAGCACATGAGTACTAAGCACGCATGAGGAGAACGTACACTTCTTAGAGTTTTCTCCTTTGGTTCTCGGTTATGTCATTTAAGAAGCAACTTGTTTCTCCTAAAATTCATTGGAAGAAATAAAAACAGTCACAAATGAGAAAATTGTGGGTGTGGAGTATATATAAGCAATAAAATTAATGTGGATACCAAAGCTCAGATAATTTGGTCTTGAAAGAAGATCAATTTAAAACACATTGCTGTCTAGGAGAAACAACTGAGATGTGCTAGATGTTAAAGTCCACATAAGTTTATATTGAAAAAAATTATAAAGTAAAAATCCACTGCCAGGCAAAGGCATAATGCTTATTTTATTTTTTATTTTTTTATTCTATTCTATTTTTAGTATTATTTTTAAGATTACACACATTTAAATTGAAATAAAAAAATAAACAATATTTTTAGAATAAATATTTCTTAATTTCTGACACTTTATTATCAACTAGTATGCATATCAAAGACTATAGAATACCCAAGTCCTTCGTATTTGGCCAAGATACAACTGTTTGAAAATCTGGAATCTGAGGGTGCAAAAAATCTAAATAATGAGAAAATCTTATGACTAGTTTTGTGGTCCAGGGTCACATATAAGTAATTTGTTACACTGGAAATATTCAAGCCAGCAGGTCCTGATGTAATCCATACAACATTATTGCATATGATTCAATTATTAGTCATGCAGGGAATGTTCTGTACTGCACAGATATCTTCTCAAAAACCTTTCACATTATACCTTAAGATAAAGACTAATACATGCAGGAACTACCTCAGCCCGAACCAAATAAATAAATTAATAAATAAAGCAGATCGTCTCCAGCTCTTCCCATGAGCAGGGATAGAGGGGGAGAGGAGAGCTGAAAGGCATCTTTGAGAGGGAAAACAGGGGTCCCACTGGGGAGCTTGGGGAGAACGGAGAAAAGGAGAAAACAAGGAACGAGCAAGACAAAGACGACGAATTGAAAAGAGGAAAAAAATTTGAATGAATAAAAAGCCACAAGAGAGAAGAAGAGGACACGATGCAGAGAGGAAACGGAGAGTGAGCGAGCGAGAGGGTCCTCATAGTCCACAGAGAGACGAGAGAGATACCGGAGATCAGAGAGGGATGTTCGAACCGATGCGGGAAGGCGCCAAAAGAGAGAAGGAAATGCTGCCTGGTACCTGAGCGTGGGGGTACAGGTTGGGGGGTGGCCCTCCCGGGGGACACAGGCCTGTCATCGCACAACACAAAAAAACACTGCAGGCCGAGCCATGGGGATAGTAGGATGTGGGGAATAAGGGGTAGAGGGGGTTGGGACTGTGTTTCAGCCCAGGGGCCTCTTCAGGCACACAGACTCTTCACACACAAAACGGCCACAATAATGCAGCGAATGCAAACCCAAATGTCCTTTACATGACTCCACTGTTCTACTCATCAGGTCTTCAACAGATCATAAAGGACATGTACTGTCAAAACATTTGGCCCCAAATGATGAGTGACAATTCCCTCTTGGAGTTAGAATTGAATTGGAGGCACTGGGATCATTGTGGCTGTAAAATAAAGACAGCTGGAAATGGGTACATTGTTCACTTCTTGTCAATATGAAGTTTCAGTTTCAATTGTATAGGCTCACAAAGTCAGTGTTTGGGTTTTGTCAGCCTTTATACAACTTTTTATATTCTATTTTATTACTCACCTTATTCTTCAACGTGAAACTAAGCATATAGACGAGACTTCCGTTTCATTAGCCACTATAAGGAAATATCGAGAAGTATAACAACATGCAGTTATGTTAAATGGTAAAACTGTATGCACTACAAACCACTATGTTCATAATTAGGATAATCCATTGAAATAATATGTGACCCTAGACCAGAAAACCAGTCATAAGAGTCAATTTTTGGATATTGAGATTTATACATCATGTGAAAGCTGAATAAATAAGCTTTCCATTGATATGTTAGTTTAGAATGTTAGGACAAGACAATATTTGGCAGAGATACAACTATTTGAAAATCTGGAATCTGCGTCTGCGCTCAGAAAACCGCATCGAATTGAGTTTTTTTTTATGTGTCGTCAAATTTATCCATATGTCTGCTCTTCTCTTACTCCCAGATATTGACATTTTTGAACATTTTATGAGATGTGCAGCAAATGTATGCCAGCTTATGTCCCACCGGATAGATCAACAGGTTATCATACAGTTCAAATATGCGTATCTAGCCTCCTAACAATGCAGCAGATTCGCTCTGAATGAATCTCTTCCCAAATCGTCCCTCCCTAACATTTTGTCTTGTTATTATTCGTTAGCGAAAATGTCAATCGATTTTTGTCATTCAAAAGAAGTAAATGTTTCGTTATCATCTCATTTTTGTTGGTGAAAAAATGTTAATGAAAATTGACAAAAATTATTCTGCAACAAAATTATTCGTTAAAACTGTTAAAAATATTGAGAAAATTGCCTTTTAAGTTGTCCAAATGACGGTCTTAGCAATGCACATTACTGATCAAAAATTAAGTTTTAATATATTTATGGTATGAAATTCACAAAATACCTTCATGGAACATTATCTTTACTTAATATCCTAATGATTTTTGGCATAAAAGAAAAATCGATCATTTTGACCGATACAATGTATTTTTGGCTATTGCTACAAATATACCCGTGATACTTAAGGCTGATGATACACGGGGCAACTTTTTCAGTAATTTTGCCAGGCAACATTTTTTGAGCAATGGTTTTTGGGGGCTTTGCCATTGAGAATTTGTAACAAATTTCTATCTGGATCATTTAGATCAGTTGTGGGCACTGTGTCTCACCTGGTTGCCCACTGACAACAACATTGCCCAAAGTTGCCTGGTAAAATTGCTCAAAAAGTTGCCCAGTGTATCATCAGCCTAACACTAGTTTTGTGGTCCAGGGTCACATATGGTAATACACACCAATTTGCAACATCAAACAGCAAAACCAGCTTTTTTTGTAAGGCTATAAATAGCTGGATGGATAAGACAGGAAGCCAGACCCATAAAATTTACAAATGGCCACGCCCACTATTATGGGAAAAATAACGTGGGTATTAATGTTGTTATGTTATAATATTTAATGGCAGGTGTGACTCTAAAACTTGACCATTCACACCGCAGCTTACAGTGTAACTGAAGTCAATCCTCTTTTCTCACCATAACGGTGACCATAATGATAATAAAGTCTGGTCACAGCTGACGCGATGCGTTGATTTGAATTAATCAACAGCGGTTAGTGTAGACAGACCTAAAAACTGACAGGAACATCACTGGTGGAAGACAATGACTTCAAAAGCCATCGAATGACACAAAGAATATCTCGGTAAGTTAACGAAAAAATCACATAAAATGTGCAAAATTGATGTGTTTGACCGTTGCGCTTGCGTTTCGCTTTATTTACAGTCTCGCACATGACGCGGCATTCAAAAAACGCGGTAGTCAAGTCCATAGATATGACAGTTAAAAGAAGATCAAAAACGCACCTCCAGACCTTGCTGTATTTACCGTTCCAATGTCCAGCCTCTCACGTTTTAACACGCAAAAGGTGTTCTGTTTTTTTGAACACGTCTGGTCTTGCTACATGGTTCAGCATTTCGCCCGTCAAGTTCAAACTATTTTAAAAAATTCCCCGCGAAAGCCTCCGTTCAGTTCCATTCCATTCTGTATTTAAATACAAAAACGCAAATATCGTACAGTATACTGTTCAGTACAGCTCCATTTAACTGAAAATTTACCGTTGGGTGTAGTTATCAAATTCTGTTGTCTGTTGTGTGAACATGGCCAGAGACAAATACAGTAGCCTATGTCATTTACATAATTTGTTTTCATTCCCATTTAAGGCTGTCTTTCTTTATTAGGTGCTTATATAACAATGACTACAAGAGTCCTGTATAATTGTTGCATGTTTGTCTGTAATAGCCAATTCTGATGCAGGCTTGGTTTGCAGAAGCCTCTCTGATTTTTTTGCACTGTAGACAGTTCCCTCTAGACATGACTGGAGATTTACTGCTATTAACGTGCACTCAGAGAAAAGGGCAAAAGCATAAATCAAGATTTACTTCATATTCTGCACATCAGGGTCCATCTTCAGCAGTTTGAAGTCTGCATTACATGGTTGCATATTTCACTATACACGCCTATGCAGGACATTTGTTGCAGGTATTTGTGATGTAATCTGTGTCGTTTTATACATTCATGCACTTGCCAACTTGTTTTTAAAGAATCTACTGGTTGTGCTTTTGCATATAATTACAATAAATAGGGATTGGTGCTTTCAGGATTTAAAAAGGACACAAAAGTACTATGAGAGCTTGATTTGTGACTTGCATAATACAGTATATCCCAGTTCTTTTAAATTCATGTGGTAGAATCGTTGGGTGAACAGATCAGAAATTACTGATTATCTTCCACTAAAAAACACTGTGTTAAAAACAGCCCAGCGCAGGGTAAAATATGGACAGTCCCAGCAACTGGGTTGTTTTGACCCAGTAGTTGGGTTAAATGTTTAATCCAACCTTCTAGGCAGTTTTTTTTAATGTAACTATTGTTTAAAAATTACTGTATGTCTGGCTTAAAGGCAGTCTTTGGCTGTAGTTACTGCAACAATAGTGTTTTTCATTGTACGCACAGTCTCCGGGTCATACAATACAAAAGGTGTAAATACTGCGGCGACACTGTCCATTTAACACCATGTTTTACCTATGCTGCACTGCAGGGCTCTGATGTAAGTTTCACCTTAATCAGAACACCCACAGTAGGTGTTCCAGCGTGAACCCGAATGTGCCGGGGCCGGGGCTTGTTGTGTTTGATATTTATTCTAATTGCTGCGGGTAATTTGCTGTGAGTAGGACTAATGAGAGGGTCGGAGGGACCTAATGGATGACGGAGACTGCATTTAGCCGTTTAGATATCACAGGTGGCACCACAGAGAATGAGGCAACGTGAACTCTGTTAGACAAACCTGCATATATTACTGTTCGTTTGATTGCTCTGGCTATTCTCACCTCCTGCTGTGGCTGCCAATTGGCTGTGATTCAGTAAATTGACTGCAGAGTGGCAGAGGAGTGAGATAGCTGAATTATGAATGTGGAGCCATTAGTGCAGGTATCGGCGTGTTTAGCTGTTTATTCCATGGCAGTAATTATTTATCACAATGTGTGGTTATGATTACAACATCATAAAGGAGATAAATGGACAGGGACACCATAATAAATCCACAAAGCTAATAGAGCATGTGCACGTCACTCAATTATGGCATTTGCCGGAGTGCATTACGCATCGGTGATCTCTGGCTTTTCTGATAACTGATCGATCTGAGTGACCTCTAACAGCCTTCATTAACTAAACATTCAATGTGAGGATAGATCTGCCCAAAAATGAATATTGTCATCATTTACCCACTCTCATGTCATTACAAAGCTGTTTGAATTTCTTTCTGCTGCGGAACACCGAAGAAGATATTTTGAAGATCTTTGACCATACAATGAAAGTCAACGGGGTCCAAAACAACACTGAATTGTATAGAAAAGATTAAAAAAACACAGGCACGTTTTAGACCTTTTTTAAACGGAATTGTTTACTTATGCTCTGTCCGATTCTTTTGCTTCCATGTTAGCGTCCCAATTGAGAACTATATTGGCAAAAGTAATTATCCCTGTCTTGTATAGCACTAACTCTGTGTGACATTTGGACATGGAGCAAATCAGCCCTTGATTTGTTCTTAATGGGGTCAGAATAGAAGCTTGTTCGTTTGACGGGACTCTCCATTGACAGAGACACATTGATTGATGCTTTGTAGCGATTTCCCATGTTATATATTCTTTTCTTTTAATTACGTTTCCCAAGCATCATTAAGTGCCATTATAGTATAATGACAGAACTGCAGAGTCACAAGACAAGCTAATTGGTGATTAATGTTGTGTATCAGTGATGGAAGATTTGCAATTTAATGAAACAATTCTGTATTTAAATGCTGAATTCATACAAACGTATACAGCGCAAAGACGGATATCAGATGTGTTGCAAGATCTTCTTGTACACCCCTTAGTTTCTGGCAATCTATCCACGAACCACGACGCTGAGACAAAACATGCCCCAGCTGTTCTTGTAACAATATACAAAACCCTCCGAAAGGAATTATGGTTTATTAAAGCGGGGCGGTTTTCGCTGTTTTATAAATACGGCGAGGGAAAATAAATGTGCACGTTTGTTTTCCCTTCCTCTTTGCCTCCGTTTCTCTCTGCCTGTCTTTCTTGTGTCTTCATACAGGCCTTATAGTTTACTTGTCCATCCATCCATCTCCGCTCCGTGTGTGTGATTGTGAAATATCTATCTTTCCATCCACACATCCATCCTCACCACCACCCCCACGCTCCATCTTGGCGCATTCATACCCCGCTCCTGGCTCATCTCCTCTGGGCTGGAGGGCTTGTGAAAGCCTCCTGTTTACAGGCCCTGTTGCCCACTAAAATCAGCTACAGATTCACATTAATTTCTGCTTGTTGCTGTTGTACCCCAGCCAATGAAACAGTGTGTGACCACCGCACAGCCCTATCCACTTTGGAGCGGAGGCTGCCAAGGCGCCGTTTAACCCTCTGTGCTGGAGAGGGCAGGCACATATAACTCTTCCTAATGTATTGTCCCTCGTACAGGCTTCGACAGCCCCTTCTACTTGTGCGGTGCTATTCATTACCGCTAATTTGACGTGTTTACGGCCTGCCTTCCTTATATTAGATACTTAAAGGAATCGATTGGGCTTAAATCGAAACACCTACAGCCGCACAAACATGTCAATACGGAGATGAGTGCTTAATCTCAAGGACCAAGGAACTTCTGTCCGGGGGGAGGAAACTTTGCACGTCTAATTTATGTATGTATCCCAATTACGCTCGAGCGTGTAGAAGATCTCGCTCGTGTCCTCAGGGGATATACAGTTCTGTACTGTATCGAGGTAATACCTTCTAGTTTGGACCTGTGATATGGACCTTTTTGTGAATGAGTTCATCTGCGGGGACAGAGATAGGATAATAGGGATTCTCCATGACTTCGGAACTCTGGGAGTCATTACGTGAGGACATGAATTTGGCACTTTGTAACCTCGATAAATAGGGAGGTGTGATGTAAGCGCTGTGCGCGTGTTTATTTGTGTGTATGTGTGCGTAACAGAGAATAATACAACCATTATTATCACACACCACAGCTATTATCTGTTGGGTCATTGAAAGATTTTAAACAGACATGTAGGTAACCCCAATCACAAAGAAGAGCCTAAAATGTAATGAAAAAGGTGGGGAAATATGATAGCGAACACCCACGGCTATTATGGATGCAATAGCTGTCTGTGTGTGGTGTAGTGTTGCCTCAAACCTGTCTAATGGCTTCCAGACCTGCAGGTCAACTGCGTGTTTCTCCATCATTTTGACGTCTTGGCTGTGCTATTGGACTCAATCTAATCACGGTGCCCAAATGCCCTGCGGGCTTTACAGTGTGGTGTTGCAGCTCTTCACCTTTATTCTGAATTCCACTGAGCGAGAAGCCAGGTTCGAGTCTCACAGGCACTATGCAGTACGGTTGTAAAACTACTTCCTCGTCGTCACGCTGCTGTTTGGCACTTTTTGTGAACCTTTCGTTGTTGTTTTTTCAACTTGGAGTGAACGGTGAGGAGAACGTGGTGCCAAAATGAGCCGATTTTACATGCTTTATGGATTTATTTTCATCAAAATGATGATAAACGGTAGATTCTTTCCACTGCCGATTCGCAGCATGAGGAAACCGCTCAGAAAGGCAAACACTCCGAGCTGATTTTTATAATGAACTAGAGGGCAGTAACTCTTCCACCTACCCCCACCCCCGAGGCCAAGCTCTCTGTAGCCCACTTCCATTCTGTGTTTTTCTTCTTCGTTCTTTCTTTTTCGGCTGGGTGGGGGGTATCCAGAGGAAGCAAAAAATGGAGAGCACAGCACATATTTCAGATTTATGAAGTTTGGACACTCCTCACGTTCCAACATGAGAAAGAGAGAGAGAAAAAAAATCCTCATCTGGAAATAATTAGACTTTTTTTGTCGTCCTCTCAGTATTAACGCAACATGACAGCCTGTAAGCATTTTTGTGCCATATTTCAAAGTTATGGTTTATAAACATCTGGTGAAGCTCTCTCATGTACTCTTGGGAAAAAGGGATCTTTTTTCCACATTGCGCTCTGTTTGTGTTGGGCTCGAGGAGGTGAGAAAGTCCAGCGATGTAAGGGGCCGTTGTTCTGTGCTGGATGGGGAGAGGGAGCAGGGGGCAGCGGGTGGGAGGCAGGTATGAAACACTTTGGCCTCTCTCAGACCTACAGCTTCCTCAAAGAGCCTGTAAGCAGCTGCCACACGCACATTAACAGCCACGCTAAATGCCCCCAGCAGCATCCAGCAATCCTGAGCTTAGCCAGGCCACTGTGTTGTATGAAGCAGGTACAGTGTCTGTCATTCTGCCTCTTTATCTTTCCTCACATTTCTTTGATTTATTAAAGGATTAGTTCACTTACAGAATAAAAATTTCCTGATAATTTACTCACCCCAATGTCGTCCAAGATGTTAATGTATTTCGTTCTTCAGTCAAAAAGAAATTAAGGTTTGTGAGGAAAACATTCCAGGATTTTTCTCCATATAGTGGACTTCAGTGGGAATCAACAGGTTGAAGGTCCAATTTGCAGTTTAAATGGAGCTTCAGAGAGCTCTACACAAGGGTCTTATCTAGTGAAATGATCTGTCATTTTCTACAAAAACAAAAAAAAAAAAAACAAATATATATATACTTTTTATCCACAGATGCCTATCCTGCTCTGGCTCTGCGATGCACGTCTGCGACTTCACACATTACGTAATCACATTTGAAAGGTCACACGCTAGTTCGGTTAGTTCTTTGTCTGTTTGCTTCGGTTAAAATAGGTAGGGTGGGGCAAAAAAATCTTAAAATCTTTTTTTTTGTAAAGGGTGTTTGACTTTCTTTGCACGTTCGCTTTGTAAAGGCTTTGCTGGTACTTCCGCCTTCGTCACGTGACATTTGCAGCGTGACGTAATGTGTGAAGTTAAGCTAGTGCATTTATGGTCAAAAAGTATTAGAAAATGACTGGTCGTTTCACATTTATTCCTCGACTGGAATTTTGTAGAGCTTTTTAAAGCTGCTTTGAAACTGCAATTTGGACCTTTAGCCTGTTGGCTCCCATTCAAGTCTACTATATGGAGAAAAATTGTGAAATGCTTTCCTCAGAAACCTTAATTTCTTATCGACTGAAGAAAGAAAGATATGAACATCTTGGATGACATGGGGGTAAGTAAATTATCAGGATTTTTTTATTCTGGAAGTGAACTAATCCTTTAAAGATTTCTTTTCAGAACTGTTGCTTTAAAAAAAATTATAGAGTGGAGTTAATGTAGTCCTTTTTACAGACTCAAAAATATCGCAGTCAGTATATTGTGAGTCCTGAACAAATGACTCTAATGAGCCATCAAAACACTGTAGTCTGTATCCCAAACTAAGAGAGAGATGCCTGATTCTGTCATTATTTACAACGATTCTGTCATTATTTACTCACACCTGGAAGATTTTTTTTTTCTTTTGCAGGACACAGATCATATTTTGAAGAATGGTGATGACCAGTATTTTGGTAATCAAACAGTTTTGATTACTATTGACAAGAAAGAATGTCATACAGGTTTTAAATGACATGAGAGTGAGTAAATAATAACATAATTTTCATTTTGGGGGAATTAATATATTCTTAATTGCAGTTATTGGATTGCATTAATTGTTTCTAAAAAGAATGTAAACTACAGCCAAAATGGTTATAAATGTATTTATTTATCATTGAAGAAATTATATAATTTGCTAATACTTGCTAGTTACAAACACTAAAAGAATTGTTAATGAAACTGTTAAAGGGAACCCCAGGTATTAAGACTTGTATGGCGTAGGCGATGTCTCGTACTGAAACATGTAGTAAAAAACCCATGAGAAATATACGTAGTTAAAAAGTCCACATTGTTTTATACATATTTTGGATTATGGGGGGCACCATTATTTCGATGAAGTGAAATGGTTGCGCTTTGTGAGCTACTGGCGCTTCCTGTTGCTATTGTTACCGCAACACTTGGAAAATAAAACTCGGAAAATAAAATACTGATACGATGATCACAGCTACCGAAAGAGCTTACAAGTGGCGATGGATATAAGCGTAGGCTTAAACCAAATTCCTTCACCATCATATTTTTCCAATAAGGAGTTAACGCCCCCTGAATATCAAGTGAAACCCACGCTCCACATCAAATATGTGTTAAACGATGTGATTTTTTTAAATAACATAAATCTTTTTCTACTATGTATTTCAGTAAGAAACATCATTAACATTATATTAAGCCATATAAATCTTAATACCCAGGGTTCCCTTTAAGGAACAGAATCATTTGGAGGAATCAGAACCAGAATCGTTAAACACTTTATGATTCTCATCTCTACTTCACACAGCATTGGGTTACTTTTCTCATGTATGTCATAGTACTCTGTGTATCATTTTCTTGCTTCTCACATAAAAATGCGACCCCTAGATTGACCGCTTGAGTTTTACATATTCTTGTGCAATACGATGGTTTGTGTTTCATATGCATGATTTTGCCAGATGCTCCGGTGGTCCTTGCTTGTGGAGAAGTACTCGGTCTATTTTTGAACCTCCATCTTGTAAAGCGCTCATGGGAATATTTTAAAAGTCATGCTTCTTATAAAAAAAAAAAAAAAAACACCCTATATGTATTTGACAATAGTTCTCTTTCCTTTCACCAGCAACAAAGGATACATTGATTATGCCTCTAAAAGAAAGTCTGTCCCACAGCGGACCAGTGTCTGATGTGTTTTTCTTGGCTAGCTCAAGTTAAACTTTTGTCATTCACTCAGCATATTTTAACAAATTAGAAACATTAGAAACCCAAGCCATAGTGGTGTTTTGGTTTCGACATTTCAGTTCCACAATTACATTTTAAAACACAACCAAATTGTTTGACAGCAGAATTGAAAAACTTAAAACAACTATCTATATTTGAAACACATGCTTTTGGAATTAAACCTCACAGCACCATTAAGGTCATGTGAACACTTTCTGCTTTGTCATATGACCGGTGTTAGACGTGTATTTTTCCCTCTGTAATAAAGATAACTGTTACAGTCAATACTGACAGAGGGGGATCGGACTCATATTTCCATGCACTTTAGCTGAACTAACGTATATGCAGTTACTTCCTTTATGAAAGCTGCCTATCACTGACACACCCACTGACCACTCAGCTCACAGTCTGATCACATAGAAATCGAGCGAAACAAAGCATCCCAGTTTCTTTTGAGGAGAAACATCCTAACAGCAGTGAAGCGCAATAAGAACGCTCTTTGTCAGTGCTGTTTTCTCATCAGGAGTGACCTGTTTTTCCTGGCCCTTTTATGAAGTTTGTCTTGTATTTCAGCCAGATGGACCGAGTTGGTCAGCGCACACACAATGGCCAATGAGATCAGTTTCTTGTGTGCTTCCATATTTAGCCTTTCCTCCATCAATAACTTTGTCCATACCTCTTTAAACGAAACACTAGCTTCTTTAAATTAAACTTCCTTTTGATATGGATGTGGAAGTTTGTTTTTATTTATTTTTTTCTTCCTCAGGATGCTTGTCCTGATATTGATGTATCCAGACCACAGTCTTTGTTTTTGTTTCAGACTGTTGAGAAATTGTATCTCAATGGGATATTAAGATATTAGCAAATACATAAAATAAAAACTTGGGGAAGGACTGAGGGAGACGTACAGTGGCCGAGAAAGTATTTGCGACACTTAGGTCAAATTTTATTACTTTTTTTTCCTTCTTTTCAGTGTTTTCATTTGATCAAAATTTCCCAATAATATCCAGTCCAAATTTTAGTGAATATATTAAGACATTTAAATTCTTACAGGTTTATTTCATCACATTAACTATGGGCAAAAGTCACTTTTAAGATCCTGAGAGTACCTTGCTTTACACATACATTTAGAAAATATTTTTATTTTACTTAAAAAGTGTACTGTCTTTATTTGAAATAAGTTGAATGGTTTTTGTATTTCGTTATATAGCTACTTCAAAGACATTAATTCAATTTTAAGTGTAGCTAAATTGTTGGAAATATTTTTTGGGCCGCTTACATTTTTGGAGATGGAAAAGTATAGTTTTCTGTTGAGTGAACCTAGCAAAACTGATTTAGATGTACGTAATTTAATAATACATAATTTGATCTAGCACTGTAACAAGCATTAAAGGGACAGTTCACCCAAAAATTAAAATTGCCCCATGATTTACTCACCCTCAAGCCATCCTAGGTGTATATGACTTTCTTCTTTCCGATAAATACAATTTGAGTTACATTATAAAATATCCTGGCTCTTCCAAGCTTTATAATGGCTGTGTTGAGATTTTGAAGTAAAATAAAGTCCATCCATCCAAATAAAAATACTCCACGTGGCTCCAGAGGGTTAATAAAGGCCTCCTGAAGCGAATCGATGTGTTTGTGCAAGAAAAAAATGTCTCATAATAGTCTCTCAAGAACCAACTTTTGTTTACGGCAAAGGAAAACCAGTCTTATTATGGTTTACATAGAATTGCTCTGACATTTTTATTTACAAATCCTATTTTTGTACTTATAATTCATGACTGGTGTTTTGTTTTGCTCTTTCCACTTCCAATTTCATTGCTGTGTTCACCTACATCATCTGTTGGAACGCCACTCTCTAGTGAACGCGCTTACAGCAGTTAGCGGAAACTAGAGATTATGGTTTATATGGTTTATAATGTTTTAAATGTTTTCTTTTTCTTACACAAACACATCATAATACTTCAGAAGGCCTTTATTAACCCCCTTGAGATGTGTGGAGTACTTTTTATGATGGATGGATGCACTTTATTGGACTTCAAAATCTCAACAGCCATTCACTGCCATTATAAAGCTTGGAAGGACATTTTTTAATATAACTCTGATTGTATTCGTTTGAAAGAAGAAAATCATATACACCTAAGATGGCTTGAGGGTGAGTAAATCATGGGCTAATTTTTATTTTTGGGTGAACTATCTCTTTAAACTTCCATGCAGCTGGTGAGTGAAATTCTAGAAACTGTGTGTGTGATCTGAAATATGTACACATATGTGCTTAAAGACAGGTGGTGCTCAGCCAAATTCCCTTTTTAAAACACATTTCAGTACTATATTTGATATTTACTGATTTTTCCAACACTACATAAATCTGTGAGCTATAATTACGATAGTAACATGCTATATTAGTCTGTCATTCAGTATGCTCTCTGTATCCCTCACCCTCCCTTTTCTTCTCTCTCTCTCAACTGAATGCCAAACAAAAGCACCTTAATGTGCTGGGAGAGAGAGATTATGGTGTTTTTATTGAGAACATGTGGAAATAATTCTCTTGTAATCTCCAGTAATTGTAAGTCTGATATAAGGACGGGCTGGAGTTCATTTTCACTAACTTCTCGACTGATTGAGTTATTATATCACATTTGTGGTTCAAGCAAATGATGTGGTCATTTGTATGAAAGGACCATTAAAATGTTTGTAGGAACTGGCTACAATGGCTGTGTTGAACAAGTTAACATGTATTGCAAACAATATTGTCCATGTACTTTCAGTCAACCCGCTGTGCTGATTTTCCCTTCTCGAGTCACTTCCTATTTTTTATCCCTCTCTTCCAGTGACAGAACGTTCTCTGAGCTCAAGGTTAAAGTGAAATGTCAACTAATCAGAGCTTGTGAAATAAAGACCTCTTGGCTAGCCAAGCCAGGTGACAAGTGCTCATTAACCTACAGGAATCAGATCAGTCTTATTCGTTAATATTAACAAATCATTCAGACCAATTTAGTAAATGATTCATTGAAAAGATCTGACTCAATAGAACAATTCATTCATGAATCAGACATTGCTACTTGTTTAATTAACATGAGGAAGAAAGCTAGGGTGGTTATCAAGATTTCCAGTCAATAACAACATATATTTTAGTATGTTCCCAAAGTATTACACAAAGGAATATTAATATTTTTATTTTAATGATTTACCATGCCTTACAAATAAGGTAATAATCAAAACTAATGTGAAAACTAAATTTTCCTAATCTAATATTCATCTGACATGCACTGCTAAGATGACTTGCTCTCGCTGATATTGCGTGATCTTAATGACGCATGAAAATTGCCCTTATTTCGCCCCTCCTTACCATGGTCAATTTGCAACAAATGCATTGGAACACTTTACTATGAGTATAATGTAGACAGATAATTACACAATATCAGCCCTTCATTACTCCACCTTAACCAGGACTTAATGAGAAATTCATTACCCATTTCCACATTTCCCTGCTGCCCATGACTTCAAGGCATACACTCAGCATACATTATCTCTTCTTCTGCTATCAGCAGCAAAATCTTCTTCCTTCTCTCCTTTTTCTTTCTTTCTCTCTCTCCAGTAAAGATCAGAGGATTATTTGCCAGCGTGAATGCTAAACAAGAGAACAGAGGGTTTAACTTTATCCAAAGCAATGTTGATATCACACTAATTCTGATGAGTATCTAATGAGGAATAATCCACCGATCCAGACTCAAAAGGTACACTTTTGTGTGTAGTTAATTTTTGTAAATGTTTAAATGTATAATTATGCCTTACTATTCAAAAATTTGGAGTCAGTAAGATTTTTTTTAAAGAAATGAATCCATTTATTCAAGGTGCAAGGATGCATAAAATTTATTACAAATTCTATTTCTGAAGGATCACATAACACTGACGACTGGTGTAATGGTAACTGATAATGTAACTTTGCTGCCAAAAGAATAAATTACATTTTAAAATATATTAAAATAGAAAAATACCCTATAATTTACTCATCCTCAAGCCATTCTAGGTGTATATGACTTTCTTCTTTCAGACGAATACAATTGGAGTTTTATTCAAAAATGTCCTGGCTCTTCTAAGCTTTATAATGGCAGTGAATAGGTGTTGAGATTTTGAAGTCCAATAAAGTGCTTCCATGCATCATTAGAGATGTCCACATGGCTATGGGAGTTAATAAAGGCCTTCTGAAGTGAAATGAGAAAAATATCCATAGTTAAAACTTTATAAACCGTAATATCTAGCTTTTGCTAAATGTCGTACAAAACGAGGATTTTGTGGTTAGTACATCGACATACAGAGCAACTGCGCTTTTGGTGATCCAAGTTTGATTCCCATGTCGAGGTCCTTTGCCGATCCCACTCCGTTTTCTCCTTTTCTTTTCTGTCCTATCTCGATAATAGGTATAAAATGGCCATTAAAATATAAAAAAAAACATTTGTAAAGAAAAATATAGAAAAATCGGATTTCAGTATAAGCCAATTGGAGGCTGGTTTTTCTTTGCTGTAAACAAAACTTTGTTCTCGAGAGACTAGCATATTCTCTCCGGAGATTACGCTAAGCGTACGTCATCCACTGGAACGTCACTCTCGTAAACACACATACGGCCATACAATTATTACGACCTGTTTCAGTGGATGTCCGCTGTTAAAATTAGCAATTTTCAAGGGCTAAATATCACGTTATTCGGTTCGTTTTAACCTGCGGACATGAAAAACAACCGGTGGCAACAGTGTTAAAGTAACCCAATTCGCAGAAAACCGTGGACTTAGCAACACTGCGTATGACAGTTAGCAGAAGCTGGAGATTACAGTTTATTAATCCTCCAGAGCTAAGTGGAGTATTTTTTATGATGGTTTTACGCACTTTTATTGGACCTCATCCATCCAGTTTTATCTTAAACCCCATTCGCTTAGGAAGTGTTGACTTGCACAAAGCAGGAAAGAGTTACAAAAATTGTAAAAGCCTTGATGTCTATGGTGAGCCAAACTAAGTGGAGAACGTTCAGCATGGTTGCTACTTTCTATAGGAGTGGGTGTCCGGCAAAAAAATAACTGCAAGATCACTGGCAGAAAACTTCCAAATATTCTGTGGACAGATGAAACCAAAGTAAAGTTTGAAAAAAAGGTACAGCATACCAACATTTCATCCCAACTGTAAAAGTTCTGTATGGCGGAGAGGCCATGATGGTTTGTGGCTGCTTTCCTGCCTCAGGGCCTGGACAGCTTGCTATCATCGACAGAACAATGAATTCCCTTGTTTATCAGGACATTTGCAAGAGAATGTAAGGCCATCTGTCCACCAATTGAGTCTCAAATGAAGTTTGGTAATGCAACAGCACAGTTACCCAAAGGATAGGAATAAACCAACTACAAAATGTCCTAACCCAAATCAGATGCTTTGGTATGACCTCGAGAGTGATTCAAACCTCATATTCCAAGAATATTGCTGAACTGAGTTTTGTAAATGGAAATTGCGATAAAAATCTTCCTAAATGTTGTGCAGGCCAACCAGTTATTCAATCCAAGGGTTCACATACTTTTGCACTGTGAGTGTTTACATAAAGACATGAAGATGTCATCGTTTGTTATTTAAACATACTGTTAGGAAGACTGAATCAAATTTGAGAACAAATAATTCAGAGTGGTTTTGTAAACCGTATCAACTGATTCATCTTTGATTTTCAAAGCCACTGTTATTGTTTTTGCATTCTGTTTGAACCTTGAAATTCATATAGTAATGCAGCTTAATCTAAAGTTTCACATGCTTTCTGCTACTGTAGCAGCAAAGCCAGCCAAGCTCAGTGCAGTCAATCCTTAACCTTGGTCAAAACTTATGCTCATTATAGTAGGACTCTGATATGCCAGTGCAAACCACGTATTTCACATTTTTATTTGACTTTATCAATTTTCATCTGACTGATTAGATCAAAAGTATAAAAAAGTAAAACCCTTCCCGCTCACTGATCTTGGATTGTGATACATTAGCCTGTGAATGATAGGCCAAACACCTTCCTTAATTGCTTTTTTTTTTTCTTGTAGTGTCTCAATTTATTTCTGAAAAGCCAAAGCACATACTCTGCTTTTTTATGATGGATGGTGCCGCAGAAGAGGTTCAGCTCCAGGAAGGCACGAGGTGCTGTGATTAACGATGCTGCATGGAGTCCCACCGGAGCCCCGGAGGATGATACAGTTGTGTAAAAACAGCTGCTTCTGTGAGGAGATAGAGGGCTTCGGGCAGGAGGCACAACCCTCTGAGTAACACCACGGACCTGTCAAGATGGAAACACGAGCAACAAGGGGTGGGCTGCATTGCTGGAGAAAGGATGGAGAACATGAGGAGGCTGAAGGTCAGAGAGGAGGGAAATTTGATCCAATATTAGACTAAGAGCGATTATAGTGAGAAAAGTAGAGAGATCTCAACACAAAAGGAATTTATGCAACAAACTCAGTAATGACACTTCAAAAATGTCTGTGGTGCACTGGCCAGATATAACTACTTTATATATGGTATAGTCAAGGTGTTTTGTGCACCCTGTTATATTTTTCCGATTATATCCAATCATCCGTCACACAGACAGGGCAAGTGTTTTTTATGTCAGACCTGAACATGCTGCAGAAGTGGGGTGACTTTGGCAAGAAAACTTTTCACAAGCTTCTTCATCTTCAGTCTTGCAGCTCAAATAGACCAATAATGGAGACTAAAATGTGTTAGAAAAGTAGAAAAGTAAAGATCATGTTTCATGAAGGTATTTTGTAAATTTCCTACTGTAAATATATCAAAACTTAATTTTTGATTAATAATATGCATTGCTAAGAACTTCATTTGGTCAACTTTAAAGGTGATTTTGTCAGTATTTTTATTTTTTTATTTTTTACTTTTTTGCACCCTTAGTTCCAGATTTCCAAATATTGTTCTATCCTAACAAACCATACATCAATGGAAAGCTTATTTATTCAGTTTCAGATGATGTATAAATATTCATTTCATAAAATTGACCCTTATGACTGGTTTTGTGGTCCAGGGTCACATATGTCACTGTCGTGAAATTTAAATCCAGCCTTTTTGCAGTCAGAATTTCATACACTCTCACCAAACTTACATACACATAGAACAGATGTTTAAGGGGAAGCATGGGACAGAATCAGAAGCCGTTTTACTTATTAGAGGTCAGTGTACCATCAAAATGATTTTAAAACTGATATTACAAGGTAAAAAACAAGGTATTTGCAGTTGCTGTAAGCTTTTAACCAGCTAGTGGATTATATTTGGCTGCCAGTGTTTATTGTTTATCTGTTATGACAAAATCTTTCTGTAAATGAATCCAATGATATTGTTTCAATGGTGTGTGGTGATATTCTGAAATCAGGAGTCCTCAATTATATATATAATTCATTACTTAGGCCTACACTATTAGAAAAAGAAAAAAAACTTTTATATTTTTACAGTAACAGTGTAATCAATATTCTTTTTTATTAAAGCCAAGTAAAAATCTCATCAAATTAGTGTTTTTAAGAATTTTACATTTATTCCAAAATAATAACTCAAGGCAGTAACAATTTAAACAATAGATATTTTTTTGTGAACTTATGTTCAGCTATTTTTTTTTTCATATTTAACTTTTAACTGTTTTTAAATTTTTCGGATCATCAGTCATCAAAGCTTGATAAATATTGGTCACAGACAAGGCAATTTACTTTTCAATTTTACCAAGCTGATTACTCACTAAAAATTCCCGCAGTTTATGTTTTCAAGCCATTTTAATTCTAATTTTGACGTAACAAATCGGTTATCTAAGTGTGTGAGTTGTTTACTTTTTTAAATTAGTCTTACCATTAGCTTCATTCAGACTGATTCGCGAACGCGGAACACGCACAACACAAGAGGCGGGATTTATTGCATGAACCAATCACAGCGTAACATAACCAGTCATATCCAATCACATCACGACTAAAACTAAGTAAGCTCAGGGGAGCTTTACCTGCTGGTGTCGGTCTTGGACAATGTTTCGTTAGAAAAACAAGTAAGTTATACACTTTTTAAAGTTAATGCGTTTTTTTTTTTTTTGTAGTTTTTTTTTTTTTTGTGAATTTTTTTCTCGTCCAATGTTTTGAGAAGGTAAAATATTCTCCTCTGCCTCCCTTCCCTCTCTCTCATTATTGCTATAGTTGTGGTTTGGACTTTCCTATTCTCCTATAATTAAAATGATTTTTAAAACTTCATAGTTATCGTTAGTTATCTTCCTTGGTGTGAACAGGATCCTAATGCCCTCAACTATAGTCAAAAAGACGTGTGTCAATGCATGATGCATTATGGAGGATTGCCTCATTAGACTCTATGGTCTATTACTACAGATTTCAGCAGTGAATATTTTATCAAAGTGAGAAGTCAATATTATTGTAGAACACAGTATTGGACTTTTAAAAATTGATGGTTCTGTAAAATATTTCTTTCTTAAAATCTATATTTCGCTCCAACTCTTTTGCTCACACTAGTAGCTAATGAGAAAACAAGAGAAGAGAAACTGCTGTGTGGTTTTCAGGTTCGTTTTTCAGCATGAATTAACCATATTCACGTTAATAAAAAGTACTAAATTTATTGTATATATTAATAATGAAATGTGCACGTTCAGAATTTATTATATTTTATTACATTATACAGACTTGAATGAAAGTTTTCTGTTGTGTGACTGTTTAATCACCTGAAGTTCAATTTACCTTCTGTGCATTCTAGTTCTAACTTTCTGTGGGGTGTGGCCTATTAATTTAAATTCCCCCTGAAATGTCACCATTTCACTTCATAAATTCTGTATTTTGCTCATCCCTCGTAGACATGATCTCTTGTTACCAAGCACTGAGAAAGTAGCAAATAAGGGGAAAGGGAGGGAAAGGTGTAGTTCATTAAAGCCTGAACTAGGTGCTTTCGGAGTTGCGAGTGGGATGCTTTAAGACATGTAAATGAGTGGGTAATGGTTGTCAGGTCCTGACAGCTTTAAACAGCCTTTTAGTTCCCTGAGCTTATCTGTCATAAAAAAAAAAAAAAAAACATTTAGAGAGCAGGCACAGACAGCTGAGGAAGCACGGCACATCATTATCAGAAAATGGTGGGATTCTCTCTCTGTCGGGCCGTGCATCTGAGACTCACCCCCGGCCGTGCAAACAGTGCTCTGCCTGTCAGGAGAACAAGACATGCACTGCCACAACCACGTTTTTTTAGTGCCAATCACATACTCGCGACATCACCTCTACCCAGGGAGCATGTGTAAAACTGGGGTTGATTTGTACTTATGCAACACACAATCATACAACTGCCTTATCAGGATGTGATGTGTGTCAGGGCTGTTTTATCTCCTCCTTTAAGTGATTAACATGTTCATTCCTTTTTTTGCTCTCTCACATCTGTTTCCTGTTTTCCTCTCTCTTTCTTGTAACTTTATTGGAATTGCGGTGTATGTGTGGGGAGGGGTGTTAAACTAAATAAAGATGTTAAAAAAATTATAATCTGTTACATATTGTGCACTTGTACACTGTCAAATTTATTATACTTATACACACAAGCACACACATTGAATATATAAACATAAAATCTTTATTTAAATAATTCTGTTCAATGTGTGTGTGTGTCCATTAAATAGATAAATATTTAAATGCAAATTTGAAAACTGTTATATTAATATTTTTATATGAAATTATACACACATATAATATATATACCCACTGAATAGTTAAAATTTATTTATACAAAAAATTAAAAAAATAATATTTTAATAATATGAAATGATAAAAAAACGATTTTAATAACGCACACGTATGCAACGCTAACCCTAACCCTAAACACTTGACTAAACTATCTGAATAGATAAAAATTTAAATATAACATTTTCAAAATTGAAATTTTTTTTTATAATATGAAAGTAGAAAAATAAAACTTTAATAACACACACAGACATCTCTACATTGAATAGATAAATAATTTTAAGTTTAAAAATTTAATATTAATAAATATTATTAAGTATTAAATTTTAATATTTGAAATTCATATTTGAAAAAAAAAGAAAAAAAAAATTATAATATGACATTAACACAGCGAGAGACACATATATATTTGTTGTAAACAAAATGTATAAAACAAATATGTAAAAACCTTTCTTTGGAGACTCTCAGGAACATTTTATTGAACTGGAATAACCATAAATAAAACTAGAACTAAATACTGTTTTGTAGATTTTGAAGCATCCTTGTGTGTGTGTGTGTGTGTGTGTGTGTGCGTGTGTGTGAGAGAGAGAGATAAAGTGTGCTAATAATGCTCCGAGACCAGAAATAAACAAGCAGAAAGATTGTCTTTACCTGGTTGTGTTGAACTATCACACGCAGACCAGTTACTGACTGACTAAAGTTCAAAATGAGTTTAATG
Source organism: Labeo rohita (assembly GCF_022985175.1). Classification (NCBI taxonomy): domain Eukaryota; kingdom Metazoa; phylum Chordata; class Actinopteri; order Cypriniformes; family Cyprinidae; genus Labeo; species Labeo rohita. The sequence continues at coordinate 10,618,411 of NC_066882.1, forward strand.
TGTTTACAATTGTGCCTTAAGCATATTGTGATCAGTACCATCTAATAGTCTAAATCACTCCAGTCCCACGGCCAGACGACTTCAATACCAGACGCACAGAAAACTCCCACAGGTCCCTAAGGTCCAACTCTGTAAGATGCAGGTTGTTGTGCTCTCTAAGGTCACTGCAGTTAACCTCTGTTCAGTGTCTAGTCTGCAGAATCCTGCTGCCCCTTGGGAAAACAGGAAAGGCAGGAGAGACAGAAGTTGCTTGTGACACCTGTCCATAACTCCTGTGGCACTGGCCGAACGCCCGGCCAATGAAAACACCGTCTGAACGCCCCACATAAATGAGAAGCTGGCTGACGGAATCGAAAGGGAGTGAATGATGTGGGGGCACCAGAATGAACTTTGTCAGGTCATTTAAACTGCTTTGTTTCCCAAAAAAGTCCCAATTTACAGCAATCACGGCCCTAGTAGCTGCAAATCAAACACGGGGAATGAGAGATTTGGAAACAAAGGCTTAGTAGAAACAAAGACAGAGAGGACTAAAAGGAGGAGGGGGCGAGAAACAGAGAAGAGGAGCGAAAGACGGATTCGACTTTAATGGAAGGAATTCAACTGGGGCATTTTCTCGCTTTGTATTCGTTTCAGTTCATCATACATCCACTTTGTTTTACAGAATACATCCACAGTGTTATAATGAAAGACATTGTGTCTAATTTCATCTGTCGCTGTTTCATCTGCCTCTTCAGAATGCTGATTGCAGTTTGATGAATGTTTAAACTGTTTAAACCGTATTGAAGGGCCCAGAGTTAAGGGCTTTAGAATAATAGAAGCACTCTGGTGGGTTTTGCGAGGCCCTCCATTAAATAAACATCTGGCTCTTCCATTCAGCGGCATTATTCATGCCATAGGACGGAATTGAGATCTTCTTCTGCTCTCGCTGTGTTGCTGTTCTGCCACGGGCGCCTCACTGTATCACCGCACAATGAAGTCATGTACGTTTCTACCATTCAAACGCAACGCACCGTGTGCCAGAGGCTCACTGCCTCGGTAACAAGAGAAATAGGCATTACTCCAGATTGCGAAGGGACCATAAATTGGCTGCTTAAGAGCTTTGTTTTTACAGGAAGCTCTTGCCTGAGATGTTGTAAAATCCACTACTGGCCCTGTCACCACATTATAGTATGGGCCTCACCTTAACAATACATCACTGTAGCAGCACTGTCAGGTAGAGTTACATAAATGCCCACATGACCCCAACTCTCTGCCAACAGAGACAAACATATATTGAGAGATTCATACCAGGAGCTTACCGTATTATTCTCATGCGATTTCATCAAATGTGCATCCACGTAGCAAACCAGGCGCAGAGAAGGTAAACTAGCCAAGGTTGTGCAATATTCAGAGGAATGAGTGTAATTTTGAATTGAATTGGCCACATCCCACAGGAAGATGAATGTGAATGACAAAAAGAAGAATTTACTGGCTTGCAATTAAAAAAAATCAACAGAAGTAATGCATTCTGGAAAATGAAGTATTACTATTTAAAAAAAAAAAATTTTCAAAATCATGAATGAATAAATCTATCCATCCATCATTCTCTAAAGCTTTTAACTTTCAAAGATGGTCTTGACAAGCTTTGCTTTTCCAGTTAAAAATGAGTTATAATTACTTTAGGTCTCATTTTTGATCATTTTATTTTACTTTAAGTAAATTGCAATTCTCTATCTTGCTACCTCATGAATTGAAAACTGAATTTAGAATGCTGTTTAAATTTCAATTCAGTTCTGATTTTTGCGCATCTTTAAAACTGCCAACATTTTTTAATTGGTTAACTGATGTTTTATTGTAAAGTCTATTCTTGTTATTTACTGTGTTCCAAAATATGTTAGTTTAAAATTAAATTTAAGATCTCCTGTAAACAAGTCTAGCACATTTACCTTGTAGAATCATAACTGGCACATGCACAAAATGGAGAGAGAGAAATCTTGTATGTAGTAATGTCCATGGCCGTAAGCATGTCTTGAATCACTGTTCTATATCAAAAGCACAAAATGTACATTTTCGCCACTAGAGGGTGCATGTTCAAAACTAACAAAGAAATAAAGGTGTAGTTTGATGATGCCATGGTTGAGGGGAATTATGGGAGTTGTCATCTTCATCCCCACAGCCGATGCAATCCAATGGGACTTGGCAAGAAATCATGTTCATGGATGAGCTAATATATTAAAGTTGTATTAACATCACTGTAGTATGAAGCAGGGTGGGGCTGAAAGTTGTGGAAGCGAAACGAGGACACTGGAGCGATTGCTAATGAAGGAATAGCTTTGATACTGAATATTTACATTATATTTCTCAGCAACAAGAAGGTAAAATCGCTGTTTTTAAGTAACTAAACTCACAGCTTCATTGTTTGTATAGAGAGATTCAATCATACACTGCCCTCCAAAAGTTTGGAAACGCCCCTGGCAAAGTGTGGTTTTGGACGATATCAGCATAAATCCTTATCATATTTTGGTGCAAATACATTAAAGTAACTTGACATTATCATTGAAGACCAGCAATAATAATTTTCATTTTGATTACATAATAATGGCAATATATACATGTCAAAGTCAGACATGCCCCTTTGCCAGCTGTGATGCCTGGTTACTGGTTTAAACTTGGCCCAGGTTTTTAAAAGATTTTTGGGTCAGCACACCTTAATAGCTTCAACAACTGATTGTTGTGAAGTTTAGAATACAATGAATTTAGGCCCAGATTATGCAGAGCTGTAATAGCTGCTAATGGTGGACATTTTGATGAATCGAAAATGTAAGTTTTTTTCTATGTATAGACTGTTAAATGTAATAAAATATGTTTTTGTAGTTTGTATTGTCCCTTATCAGTACAAAATTATCACAAATTAAAAAGGGTTCATGCCAATATTGTCCAAAACCCCACTTTTCTAGGGTGTTTCCAAACTTTTGGAGGGCAGTGTACACGCAACTTTCATCCCTCTCTCTCTCTCTCTCTCTCTCTCTCTCTCTCTCTCAAAATGGCCATATTTCTATTGTAAAACAGCTGACTAATATTAAAGGGCACCTATTATGTCCTTTTTTACAATATGTAATATAAGTCTCAGGTGTCCCCAGAATGTGTCTGTAAAGTTTCAGCTAAACTTCCCCACAGATCATTTATTATATCATTTTAAAAATGCCTATTTTGAGTGGAAGAAGAAACACAATTTTCGTGCATGTCTCTTTAAATGCAAATGAGCTGCTGCTTCCCATCCCCTTTTCCAGAATAGGGTTGTGCCTTTACAGTGCATACCTCAGATACTCTGCTAAAAAACATCTGCTAGGTATTGATTATCATGTCTATCACGCTGAACTCGTGTTTTAAAACCATATTAGTTTAAACGTCTGATATAGGGTTTCCTATATACACAGAAAGTGGCTGTCACATGGTATGTGAGTACTAAACTAAGTTCTTTTTCACACACAAGTTTGTTAATAACATGCATAAGTTACAAAAACACAGTTATGTCTATGAAGTTAATCAGCTGGGAAAGAAACCGCACGTTTATATTATTACAGCATAATATACAGTACCTACTGTCGTCTACACTTAATATGGCCCAAACAATAAAATAAAAGCAGAAAATCACTCAATGCTGTGGACTGAATAATGTCTATAGCTTTAATAAGAAGACATTTCTTACTTGAATGCTGCTTTTAAATGCTCTAGCGTAAAGATAAACTTGGCGGATTGTGTGTGGCTCACTCAGGGTTGGGTTTTGGCTAATATGGCAGTGTCCCTCAACAGTTGTGGGTGGGGCTTGTAAAATGTGATGTCAGATTTTACAGATTCTGTGAGCAACTTGCTCTGAGACACTGCTCACGATTTATGCAGATTCAAAGGATCTGGTGGATTTTTATCATTATAGGGTGGTTGTGTACACACACTGGAAACTCAAAAAGTTTTCACCCCCCCGGCTCTTAATGCGTCGTGTTTCCTTCTGAAGCATCAGTGTAATTTTGTTAAGATTATTCACATTTTCCAGATTCTGCAAGGGGTTCCCAAACTTTTGCAAGCAACTGTATGTTCAAACAACATGTAAAAGTGAATTTTGCGTAATAGGTGCCCTTTAAATGATTTGCAACTTCCATCTTACCTCATTTCTGTTTTGAACTGATGCTTTGCATGCCCCACCTACTTTGATTTGATTGGCTATCTCAATTATTTTGACATTGACGACCACTGAGGCAGACCAGGCTGAAAATATAACTTTTAAAGATTTTCGCCATCCTAACAACAAGCGCTGAGAAACTAACAAATGTGTTTCAGTTTTCTGCATGATGATTTAAACTCAATTCCAGTGTGCCGGCTTTGTTCGGCGTGTTTTTCTTTTTCCACTTTTTAGCTATCGCAGTGGAATAGGAGAGACAGCTGCTTTGAAACACGTCATGATGACATTGGCTGCCAGATCTAAAGTATGGGGGCTTTTGGGTAATGTCTTTGTCATGATGGCTCAGTCACCACTTGCACATAGTTTGTCAGTGGCGCAGAGACACATGTGGTCCGACTACTCCAAACAAAGTTTTAAAACGAGTGATTCTTGATAGCCGGCTCACCGTGAGGGCACAAATGAAGGGGGAGCACGGCTAAATTCTGCTCTGACTGACAGGTGAATAGCCAACCTGTCAAACATGGTGAAACCCTGTACCAGGGGACATCTGCTGGCAGCATGAGAACACACAACTGTTGAGCAAATATGTCTCAATTAGCCTGATAGGGGCATTAGGGCTGGCTTAATTTCTGCCTGCATAGAAACTGTCCTATCACATCAGCGCAGGAAAGTTAGTGTGTGAATTAAGGTGTTTGAGGTGACTATAAAATGTGCATAGTTAATTAATTTTGTTGAAGAAAATAAGCTAAATAATACTACTACTAATAAAAATAATAAAAATATATTTAAATCAATGTATTTTATTATAGACTCTTATAAAAATAAAATAAATTGTTACAATAAAGTACATTTTTAATATTATGTTATAAATATAGCTATTTAAAATTATAGATTTTATTATTTAATGTCTAAAATGGCACATTTCTTTGATCTCTTGGGTAATATACTTACTCTGTAATGTATTATATGCTAAAAAATTGAATAATAATTTATAAAAATAAATGTATATATTTAATTCATATATATATATATATAATATATAATATATATATATAATATATAATATATATATATATATATATATATTATTTGCATATTTCATTTTACTATTAGATTCTATTAATGCTATTATTAATACTTAAACTGTACTATTAAAATATAAAGAGTCTTCAAAAATTTTAATATTAAAAAATAATATTGTAATATTATTATTTTTATTGTACATAAAACATACATATATATATATATATATATATATATATATATACATACATACATGAAATGTAATTATATGTAAACACATATTTAATTTTATTGTGAAACTTACATTGTAACATACATATTATAGGCTATTCAAAACAATTTTAATACTTTACCCCACACAACATGCTTATATGCATTGTTACCACACAAGTAAATGCAGGTGGGCTTCAGGGACAGACTTGTAAGGGCATATCAAATGAATTAGTAAGCATTAATACATTATGAGCGCTGTTCTGGCTCGCTACAACATGTTGGGGCAGGGAGCTAATGGGCGTAAATGATTTCCATGTCTCACCGAGGGTACACAAGCACTCCTCCTTGTCAACTGGGAGCAATTTTGTAACCCATACTGTTGCAGAGCCGTAATGGAAGATGGCTGGGTGAAACCTTGGGGTCCACATTAACCTTTAAAGTGTTCACCCAAAGCTGAGAAGAGGCCGTACAGGACCAGAGTTAATGTACCAGCCTCCACGTCCTGGCCCGGGAGGGGTCTGCTGAAAGACTGCACGCACCAGCTGCCCCCTGCTATTTTTAAAGGGGCATTTGTCCCATCCTTATCCCTCGCTGGCTGACTCAACTGAAAAACACGAGTCCATAACGGTGCCAAAACTGTACCTGCACTGTAGCAAGGCACCTGAACCTGTTAACCCTGTTAACCTCCACTCATGTGAGAGAAATACAGCACTTTAAGAGGGAGTTTTCACCGGTTTTGGCTTCTGTGGTGTCTGTATGTTGATTGGAGATCTGTGTTTTGCACTTTAAGATACAAATATGCACTATTAGGGGTAGAAAAAAAAAAGGTACTGCCCCAGTGACACCTTTTTTTGAGAGTGTTGCATAACCTAGAAAGAAAATGTGGACAATTTAACCTCCGAATGCACCATTTTTTGCATTTTTCTAATTGTGAGGATGCACCGACAGCAAACAAACCACAATTTGCACTGCAGCGGTGCTCCGGTGGCACACGGGCACTTAAAATCTGTCAGCGTTCTGAAATGCCAGCGATTATGCCGTGGCATGATTGCGCCATTTTTCAACTAAAAAAGGTCCATTGCACGTAAATAAATAGCAGAGCCCTGGCTGGAATTATAAAAATGTCACCACAAACCAACAAGTGCCGCTGATGCATATAAAGCCGTTTCGTTTCAAGAAGAATGGGGAGGAAAATGTGATACTTAAGAGTCATTAAAATTGTATGATGTTGTGCTGCACGCAAGTCAAATATGACTTCTCTGTTCGCTACGGAGGGAGAACATAAACAATGCCGACTGCCACACAGCGCGGTCCATAAATGTCTCCAGAATAATGTTTACATCTCAACTGATCTGTCATCTGCAGGAGCCCCTGCCCCATCATGTGCCTCACATGCCCTCAGCCCGGACGTGCCATAACTAAAGATGCTGACAGAGGATTCTTTGTCACTGCACCAAATATTTTCTTGTTTTTATTAAAGTGCTGATCAAAACATCAGGAGTAGATTTATGTCTCCATTTGAATAACAACATATTTTAGATCTGTAAGTCACATTATTGTGGTAACACAAATATTTTTTCTCAAATGATACATAAATGATCATTTGTTTTGGTTTATTTCGGTGCTTGTTTGTAATAAAATCTCTGCTTAAGTTAGTTTAGTGGAAAATAATGGAAATGCAATGATAGGAATATTGTTTATTGCCAATACACTTGTAAAATATTTTTATTGGCCGTTATGGGAGAATAATATTAAACCCAAAAATGTGCATAATCTATTTTGGATGCTGTGTAAACAGTGTATATAATGTAGAATATAAATCAACTACATATTGTCTTGCAAATGTTGATCTACTCTTTTAAAGGTGATCTGAAATGATTTCCATTTAGAGTTGATCTGAAAGATCGTTTTACAAAATTATAGGCATAAAATGTTGCAATATGCGTTAGAACATTCATCAACATTGTTTCTTTATTTAGGCCTTTCGTTTACTTATTCGTGTTGTTGATTATTAGCAATTTACATGAACGTTTTTGTTGCAGTAAGCTGTCAAGTGTCAGGTGCATTCGCAATTCACTGTAGTGTGTGTAGTAAAATCCATTGATGAACTATAGCACAATTTTACTCAAGCGCTGTACTGATCATACAATGACAGACGGCGTCAATACAGGATACGTTTCCTAGTAGCTCCATGCTGCCCTCTTTTGGCTTGATGTGATCATGTCATCCAAGGGTCATAGCAAAATAAAAGATAGTGGACGATAAGCATTATTTAAAATGTTGGGGAGTAACTAGTTACATGAAACGGAATCACGAAATTTAATTACAGAATAAATGTAAGTGTAATCTGTTCCAGTTACTGAGAAAAAAATATGTCATTAAATTACAGTCACTTACGAAAATGTTAACAAATACAAAGAGGGTTACATCTGAGTGTTTTCACACACATACAGATTTGATTGATTTCTCACACATTTCTTCACAGAATAGGGCACGTGTTTATTTGATAATTGTTTTATTTCCTATTGGGGTTTGTGTATGTGCTTTATATGCTAAATTAACTGTTTGTTTGTTTTGTTTTTTTTGCCATAGTTCTGCAATAGATTTGCAAGATTTTAAAAACAGTATCATAGCTATTAAACTACATCTTGTTATGATTTTAAATCTGTATTTAACCTTATAACAATCATAAAGTTAAAAGAGTTGCTAAAGTCTGATTTTGTGATGACTGTGCTTTAAAATTAAATTATTATATTCTTATGTCAAGAGATGAAGGGTTTTGAAAGTCTGACAGAATCAGTGTTGCATACTATAAGGTTAACCCTGCCTGCTTTAAATGTTTAAAAATATTTAAAAATGACTGCCAGTTTGAAAAAAATTAAAATTAAAATTTAGAAAAATAATCAAAAAGTAATCAAATGTAATCAGTTATATTACTTTAATAAAGTAACTGAAATATGTACACTATTTGTTACATTTTAAATAGGGTAACTTGTAATCTGTAACCTGTTACAGTTCCAGAATAACCTTCCCAACACTGATTATTTATTTAAAATTTTAAATTAATTTTAATTATTTTAATTATTTTATGATCATTTAAAATTTAAGTTATATAATAAAATAATATAATTTTAAAGTATTTGTTATATAATTTACATTATCTTAAATTATTGTAAATTAAAAAATAATTTAATAATATTATTCTTTGGTATAACCTAAAACATTATAAACATACAAACAGTGCTCGCTGTTCACATCTTTATGTGATACCCTTCTAATACATAATTAGTTTATTTAAAAATATGAATGTATAATGTAATATATTACTTTGTTCATAATGTATATATAAAATAAAATAATGCAAACAGAATTTATTATTAAAAATGTATTAAATGATTGTATTTAATATATTTTAAGCAATTATCCATAAATAAATAATAAATAAACCTTACTGTTAAACATCTTTTTTTTATTCTTTGAAACATTATCTCTAATTTATTTCATATTGATTCATTTATTTTAATTTATATAATATAAAACAATAATGTATTTATAGATTATATATAAAACATAAATACTCATCTTTAAAGCATCTTTTATTTTTTTGTATTTTTTGAACTAATACATTTAAATAAATAGATAAATAAATCATTTATTCATCCAGTTTGTTTGTTTGTTTCAGAGGAAAATAATTCAGATTTTTAAATATCCCTAATGTACAATTAAGAACAAAATAGAGGCAGTGATAACTATGTAGTGCCTTGCATGTTGTCCAGTTTTGGACATCTGAGCTTGTGTGGGCCTTTCAGATTCTGATTTAATCATATACATTACCCTCACTTATCTAAGCCATCTTGGCTGTATACTTTGGTCCTTCTATAGAAGTGTTCCCTCTTCAACAGCGCTAATCTGTGCTGCTTTGTGAAACAGTGGGAATTCATTCACTCTCGGGGGCTGGAGCCTGTCCCAGTCACCCTTCTTTGAGCGCTGACAACCACTGAGCTCTTTGCCACCAACTGCCACCAGGGACGACACTTGTTTAGAGGCCTTGAGTCCCGTTAAGGACATAAAGGAGAGAAAGAAAGAGAGTTAGAGTGTGTATGTGTGCGGGAGGGAGAGAAAGAGAGCTGCTGATCCGATTTTGCACTTGTATACTTATCAGTGGCATTTAGGGGCCAGTTCCTCCTAAGTAATACAGATGGACAAAAACAGCATTAGCTGGGCTGCTGTTTGGGAGGAGTAGCAGAATAGCTAATCATGACTGGGCAGCCTCTCCCTGTGTGTTCTCCAAAGACTGGAACACAGAAGGAGTGTTCAGACGGCCCTCACTGGAACAATGGCGTTTGTCCTGCTAGCATATGGGTGCAGTGGGTAAATTATGTAAATAGATATGGAGCAGCTTGTGGGGCTGTATTCAGCGTGCTTTCAGACATGCATGCATGGCAGGTCACCACCTCTTCCTCACGTTCTGAATCTCTCCATTAGTGCCACAACAAAGGCTTTGACACAGTTAGCAATGGATGTTGACTGATCTTTGATATCCATATCAGTTATGGATATGTGAATATTATATTATATATAATATTCACATATGCATTTCATTGGGAACATATCCCAGTTACAGCATGAAATACTATTTAAACCTATAACATTTTACATTTGCCTATTTTATCTCACAATTCTGACTTTTTTTCTCAAATGTTTCTCGTATTTTGGACTTTATAACTCAATTTAACTCAACAATAGCTAGTTTGTTCATTCTGAGGGGAAAAATGGCAGAAGTGTGGGATATAAACTCAAAAGACAGAATGACAAGTTGATTTTTCTTATCAGAGTTGTGAGATATATTCTTGGAATTGCTAGAATAAAGTAAGAATGTTTAAATATTAACTCAAATTTACCCTTTTTATTCTTTTGTTCCATGGTTTCCATAGACTGCCACTTGAAAACTGGAAAATTTTCTGCCACCAGATAGGCTCCGCCCACAAAAAAACATAATCACTGTTTGCAATCACCGAATTGGTTTACATACACTAGCGTTCAAAAGTCAGTAAGATTAAAGTAATTGTGAAGCAATGTTAAATATGTATTCTGAGTTTGTCACACCACAGAAAAATTTTATTAACCAGCCAAACTCTAGGCTGTAGTAACTAATGATAATGACAGTAACTTGCAATTATGTAGGCAAACCACTGATGCTAAAACCATAAATAAATACCTCATTCCACCACTCCCGTCAAATAGAGGCGTCCGCCATCTTGCAACGGTCAAATTAATGTCAATCACCATAATAATCAATGAATATTTAAGGATGTCACAATCCTACACCCTGATGGTTGTAAAAATCCCTGAAGAAACATGCTAACCTTTAACAGGTAAGAATGTGTTGGTTTGTGTTTTTTAATATGTATTAACTCAGTTTTACAAGTTTTTAAACTAAAGTACCTTTTAAATGCCTTGTTAGCCTTAACAACTTCGTCTTGTTGTATCGTGTTAGTTTAGGAAAAACATCTTAAGTCTACTGAAGATAATGATATTCATACAACTAGTTGCAGTGATGCATTGGCAACTTGCTCTCGAGTGTTCACGGACATTCCAGTATGGCGGACGGCTTACATATTTGCTTGTTAAGTCTGACGTCACATGTCACTGCTTACATGTCCAAACGTAATGCTAGGCTAATATGATCTAGTTATTATAGTGCAAGGGAGGGGCCTTGCTCAGTGGCTCCAGTGCGTCATCGAGACATGATTTTCCAAAAACTGTTTAACGGTCTATTTGTAACATGTTTCCAGCAATACATTTCTAACATTTCTAATGTATTAGAAACAGTTCTCTGAATTGCCTTTACACAGACTTTAATGTTTTTGAAAAAAAAAAAAATCTAAAAATGATTGCATTCATTTAAACAAAAATACAGTAAAACTGTAATATTGTGAAATATTAGCACAATTTAAAAGAACTATTTTAATATATTTTAAAATGCAGTTTATTCCTATGATGGCAAACCTGATTTTTCAGCACAATTACTCCAGCTTTCAGTGTCACGTGATCCTTCAGAAATCATTCTAACATGCTGATTTGGTGCTTAAGAAACATTTCTTAACATTTCCAGCTGTGCTGCTTAACATTTCCATGAAAACTGTGATTTTTTTCAAGATTCTTTTATGAAAGTTTAGCAGAACAGCATTTATTTTAAATCTTTTGTAACATTGTAACTGTCCTTACTGTCACTTTTGTTCAGTGTAGTGTGTTCTTTGCTGAATATTTATTTCTCTTTGAATGATGTTTCATGTGGCAGCACCTGCAGTTTTCCCTCCAAAAAGAACAATTGTTTGGGTATAAAGTCTTTGGGGTTTCCTAAAACAATAAAATATAATTCAGTCATATCATAAATATTCACGTTCAGTGGTCATTCAGGCGTGGATGTCTCAAACGTCTTTTCAACTGCTGTTAAGTGATAAAAATGCCTGGAAGAAAAATGACATGATTGAATTTCCCATGGATCACAACGTTACTGGTTTGTTGATGCAAAATGCGTTCATGTAATTGTTTGTGATGGGTTTTGTACTAATTACCACTATGCTGGATAATCTCCCAAGATTACAGCAACCTGTCACAAGCATCTTTCCAGTCATACTGTGCAGCATCATGGGAGAGAGTTCTGTCATTTTCTATTGTTGTTCTGTCTGGTGTGACAATGATTAAATATGAGGTTAATTTCTTCTGCCCCTCACATTATATTGTGTCCCTGCAAATACAATGTTTATTCACCTCTTCCTAACTGAAATCAATCAATTTACCAGCTTTGGTGCAGAGTGAATTTGTATTATCTTTTAAAATCTGCAGATTACATTGTAGTGGATCTGTTAAAGATTGCTCTGATGATTGAAAACCAAATATTCTAAGCAACACTTTTGGCCTGAGGTTTTGTCTTTAATGATAATATAAGTTTCTTTCATTCCAGTAGTCTTAATTGCTTCTATATGTGAAATCGGCACAAAGACCACCATCAGCAGTGTGCATGTTTTCATTTGTTTCTTTATTGATGTTCACATTGTTTTCCATCTTACTGTAAGTGGAAAAAGTGGAGGTATAGAAGTAAACAACTGCACAATTTGGAGATAAATGTAGGAGTGTGTGCTGTATGGTTTAATGAAACAAATGAAAGAAAATATTGAAAAGGCTGTATTAAAGAAAAGTCCAGTAATATACCATATATTCATATAAAAATGTCACATTTTAAGTATATATCTCTGAGGCTAATGCTAAAGTGCAAGAATAAATATATTTTTTAATCATTTTCTGTCTTTTCTCTATAAGAATATCTCAACATAATTTCAACAAGATGAATTTACTTAAAACATTTAAATGTGACATAAAAATAAGACTGTTTATTGTTCTTACCTAATTCACAACTATTTTTTATTTATTTTTCCTGTTTTAAGAATAAACTTCACTGACAAGAGTTAGATTTGTTCTTAAAACAAGAAAATAACTATTTACTAATGAAGACTTTTTATATTTTAAAAAAATGCATCCATAGTCGATATGTTAATGATGAAAAAAAAGACAAAATACCTAAACAAAATATAATATAAAATATAATTGTTTTTTGTAATGTAAGAACTATTTTATATTCCAACTCTTGAATCTTGTCTTAAAATGCATATTTTAATGCACTTGTATTAAATATGTTTTATTTTAAAGCAAAATGTGAATCAACCAGCAAATGAGAGTGAAAATTTATTTGCAGACACAAAGGCCTAGACCTCTGCGTATACCTTTATACTCCATGGGATCATGATATGTTGTTATGCGACATACATAATTACAAACCTTTTACCTTCCACCCGGGACAGCTTTACGTTTCTTCGCTCTCGCTGCGTGTCACCACCCATCTGTGCTTGAGAGAGGGAGTACAGTGTGGTTAAAATGAGGGCGTTTAACATCGCTGTGCCTCTAGAGCCCCTGCCTCTCCTCAGGTCTGACCTTGGCTTTGACTGCCAGACTGACTCACAGCTTCATTGTGACTACAGAAAAACAATGAGTGCAGAGAGACAATGCTGCTCTCCTGTCCCATGTGTCCCTCCACAAAGACTCCCCCTGTTTGCCACCTTGCCAATAGGCCCTTAATTCCTCTTTTGTTTGGAAAATGGGAAATGCGCAAGGATCTTCTTAACGAAAGGCATAGGATGAATGCATTCATGGGATGGGGTCTCTTGTGGAACACAAGCGAGCCCTTTCTGTCTTTGGCCCTGACACTTCTCTTTAATACACAAAAAGCAATTACAGCCCGGTTTCCCAAATGACAGCTTTCTGTAAGCTGTTGTCCCAAAGGCAGACGTGATGAGAGCTGTAACTTATTTCCCACATCTCCCCTGTATCTTTTCCTGCAAATCAGGCGGGATGGGATTAACGGAACGACTGCCAAATGGTGCCTGTGAATTTAGGATTATGGACTACAGTTAGGGTCCACACCCTTGGGTCACACTTCTCTGTCTACTGTATACGATGCATACTATATGAATATGAGTTCTTTCTTGAAGAATTTGTACGTGTCTGGATTTGTGGCATTTTTGTGAGTGTGTGTGCATGTATGTATACAGCTGTCACTCCTCCATGCTACTCGGGTCTATTAAGAGGAGCAATTAAATAGAGAATATCTTTCTGTAAGCAGTTAATGAGGTTTGGTCCCTGGAGAAGGTGGCTGATTGGCTGAGACTGTGGACTGGGGGAAGTCAAGGGCACCGTGCTAAGCAATGCATTGTGGGAGACGATGACATTACGCACCATGGGACCAGAGGACTTTAACAATATTAGTCTATCGCCTTTTTTCCCAGACACAGATTTTACATTAAAGGGACAGAAGACTTTTGAAGGATGATCTTAAACATCTAAGTTTGAAATCAAATTGTCTGCAGTTTTTGTGAGCTTATAACATTACACCATCACTTTAGTACACAAAGAGTGGTTTTCTTGTTATCCACGTACTAGTTTACATGCTCTGAGGTGCTTTATACTTTGTAATTAATGTACATAATAATTGATCCAAAGGCCTTTAACCTTAATAACATTCCAGTTTTATTGTAACAATACATTTGAAATGAAAATTATATTTAAAATGAATTGGTCCTATAATATTTTCAACAAACTCAAAAAGAACATATGCAAACACCAAACATCAAAAGTTCTTTTCGAATAAAATAGGCATTACATTTTCTCACATATTAATATAAAATTGTTCTAGACAAAGTCACATTAAAACTAATGCAAACAGCAGTGTTTCATTCTGGAATGAATTAAGTTTTTGTATGATTTTGTGATTCATTGACTGAAGACATAATCACTTGTTTTGTTACTTAATGAAACAGGGTTGAGTGAATGATTCAATAGCTCATTAAAGGGATAGTTCAGCCAAAAATGAAAAAGAACCCTAGCTGTATATGACTTCCTTCTTTCAGACGAATCCAATCGGAGTTATATTAAAAATTATCCTGGTGTTTCCAAGTTTTAGAATGGCAGTAGGCAGGTGTTTCTCTTCATCAGTCCAAAACAAGTCCAATTAAGTGCATCAATCCATAATAAAACGTTCCTCACACGGCTCCAGGGGATGAATAAACACCTCCTGTAGCGAATCGATGCGTTTTTCTAAGAAAAATATCCATATCTAAAATGTAATAATCACTTTAATCTAGCTTGCGCCAACTGGTTGTACACAGAAGTAGCGAACGCATCATGGAGAAACCAAACCAAAACAAGCGTCATAAATTACGAACATGAAGTTCAAAACAGGGATTTGTAAAGAAAAAAGTCAGAGGATTTTGATATAAACCAAGAGGAGACTGGCTTTTCTTTGCTAAAGTCAAGAAACTTTGCTTCCTTTGCTCCTGTAAACAAACAAAGGTTTTTCATGAGACTCATGCACAACGCCAACATATTACGTCATCCACCCAGAGCGGCCTCCATGTACTAAAATAAAGTGATTATTACATTTTAGATATGGATATTTTTCTTAGAAAAACGCATTGAATCGCTACAGGAGGCATTTATTCACCCCTGGGAGCCATGTGAGACACTTTTTTATTATGGATGGATACACTTTATTGGACTTGTTTTGCACTGATGAAAAGAAACACCCACTTATTGCCATTCTAAAGCTTGAAAGTGCCAGGATAATTTTTAATATAACTCTGACTGGATTCGTCTTAAAGAAGGAAGTCATATAAACCTAGGATACCTGGAGGGTGAGTAAATAATGGGCTAATTTTCATTTTTGGGTAAACTATCCCTTTAATAAAACCACTTGCTGCCACCTACTACGTGTAATCTGCAGAAAAAAAAAATGCTAATCACTAGCTGGGTTTCCATCCAAAGTTGTGAATTTAACTTATGCACAGAAGTGTAATATTGCATAAAACATTTGCTGATAAGCACCGTTTTTATCCAACGAGTCAAAGAGAACAAAACTGTCACTTCCTGATAAACTAGCACTAAATATCACTAAGAGTATGAGTATGAGTATGAGAAAAGTAGGAGAAGCCACTGAATATAAATCTTTTCATATTTAATAAATAACTTGTGACTCAGAGAGACACAATAAATGCGTCACTGCTTTCAGAGGCGGATGCCAGCTGTTTGAGAACACAGTCTTGTAAGTCAGTAGTGGGAGGCAATTATACAGAAATACTTTGACGACAGACTTTGCTCAGGCATTTCAGAATGACCATAACAACATTTCAGATGCTGCAATGAGATTGGTCCGCTGGTTATTCAAGTTGTCCCATCCCATAGTGCAAAGTCTCATGACATTTTTGGTGCACGTAAAGGAATTTATTTGCAAAATGAGTTTCTGTCTTTCAATATTCGCATTAACACTTTTTCACAAAATTCAAAAACCAACTTAAACAGGCATAATAACTTTTGTTTTTGATTTTTTTTTTTGGAATTTTGAATTATGGTGTTTCTATCACTCGTTTCTGATGCAATACTTCAAAATACACATAAAAACAGGGTGATGGAAACATAGCTATTAAAACACAGCCTGATAGTCTGTTAAGAATAAACAAAAACAGCATTAAGCTTAAGAATTAGACCACAACGCCAGTTGCAAGTTAAATTGTGAGTTATTTTTCATATGAATAGGCTATTTATTTTAATAAACCACCAGGTATAACACTATTCTGTGTGTATGCTTTCAAGCACATGTAATACATTTATTTGGCTTTGAATGACAATTCTGCATCACATGTTGAATCTCTTTATCTTATAAGATTTGTTTATATTGTTCCATTTCTAAACAAGATCCATTTTTTTCCCTCTAAAACCCACATTCATGTTTACATAAGTAGTTTGACCTAGGCAGAATGTTGACCCCTGGATGCTTGCAGCGCTTGGGGGTCCCCACCAATCTTACATCTCTATGTTTGAGTTTAATTGCCCCTGTAATTGCCCTGCTCTCTGGTTGGGCCGGTAATAGCAGTGCGTTTTAGATACTGGCAGGGGCAGCTCACTGTAGCATGGTTAAAATAACCTTAATGTCTCGTTTTGAAAGTGAGAGGGTCTGCCTACAACAGGAGCAGTGTTACACTGATGTAATCATACACTGCTTTCTCATTCACCTTTTAGCACCTTCCACATTTAACATTGTCATTACAAAGACTAAATGAGTATCCGCATTACAGAACGACATTACACCAAATTAATGTTTTTTTATAATCACGAGCATAAATGGAACGATACTTTGCCTCATTATCTCATTTTTCAAAGCTTTGTAATTTTGGCCCAAGTTCAACAAATTACATTTTTACTTCTCGTTCCCACTTCTTCCATGCACTCGGAATTCCCAAATCCCTTCCCTCTCTGATTACCATATCATCTCAGCCCCTTCTCACCCACCTACCCCCTCCCTCTCTTCCTCCCCTTCCTCTTCTCTGTCAGTAAAGCTGCCCCATTAGCCCCTTTGCAGGAGTGTTAAGAGTAATGGCCCTGCCAATGTGAGAGCCAACACAGGGGAAATAACGCTTCCCTCGCCTGGCCTGGAAATCTCAGAGCAGGGTAATGAATCCTTATGAGAGCAAGGCAGGGGTATATTGTTCCCTTATATGGGGGAGGGAGGTGGGCAACAGCAAATTGAAGAAACTCACGAGCTGCTGTTGTTTTTGCAGGTCATTAAGTCTGTGTTAATCATCTCGGAGCATTTTCATAAGTTTGCGGGGGCAAATGAAGACCAATGAAGGGATCTGCTGATAGCGGAGAAAGAAAAGTTGGAGAGGGAGGGAAAATGCACCGTATTGATCGATTTCAATGCGTGGTGTGAGACTTTGACTTACTGTAGGTCAAATTTACTCATTCTATGTGATTATGTAAATTCAATCCACTGCTAAATTTGCCCTTCTTATGAAAATACATGTATAGATGTAGGACAAACATAATGTGGACATGTTTCACCTCATATTTGTGACCCTGGACCACAAAACTAGTCATAAGGGTCCATTTTTGAAACTGAGATACATTATATACATTAGCTGAAAGCTGAATAAATGAGCTTTTGATTGATGTATGGTTTATTAGGACAATATTCGGCCGAGATACATCTATTTGAAAATCTGGAATCTGAGGGTGCAAAAAAAAAAATCGAAATACTGAGGAAATTTTAAGAATGCATATAAAGTTCTTAGCAATGCATATCACTAATCAAAAATTAAGTTTTGAGATATTTATGGTAGGAAATTTACAAAACATCTTAATGGAACATGATCTTTACTTAAAGGAGAAGTCCGCTTCGGTTGTAAATGATCCCAACCTAGGAAGAAGGGTCTATAGCGAAACGATTGTTTATTTTCATAAAAATAATACAATTTATATACTTTTTAATGTCAAATGCTTGTCTAGTCTTGCTCTGCCTGAACTCTCATGTTCTCCCTCAACTTCAAAATCGTCCTATAGCGCTGTTTTAACTTTTTTGTTAAGGGTGTTTGATCTTCTTTGCATGTTCACTTTGCGAAGACTGGGTCGGTACTTCTGCAGTGATGTAGGATGATTTTGAAATGATTTTTGAAGTTGAGGGAAAAAACACCATTGGAGTTTTTCGACACACCCTAACTGTCTTGAGCCAGAATACACAGAGTTCAGGAATAGCAAGACAAGACGAGCATTTGAGATTAAAAAGTATTTAAATTGTATTTTTTTAATGAAAATAACCGATCGTTTCCCTAGATAAGACCCTTCTTCCTCAGCTGGGATCGTTTACAACCGTATGGATAGTATAAAGCCGCATTTAAACTGCATTTTGGAAGTTCAAACTCGGGGCATCATAGCAGTTCATTGTATAGAGAAAATCCTGAAATGTTTTCCTCAAAAAACATAATTTCCTTACGACTGAAGAAAGAAAGACATGAACATCTTGGATGACAAGGGGGTGAGTACATTATCTGAAATTTTTTGTTCTTTAATATCCTAATGATTTTTGGCATAAAAGAAAAATCGATCATTTTGACCCATACAATGTATTTTTGCCTATTGCAATACTGGTTTTGTGGTCCAGGGTCACATTTATCAGATTCAGAGGGGTCAGTGCAGACAATTACTCCAAGTTCTGTTTTATATACTTATTAGCAGCTGCATTACAAATTGAAGGCCTCATTTAACAGTGCCAACAATGAGGAAAGTGGATACGATTCAGAATTAATGAAGCTTTCCAACAACACTTTTTATATGCGAATTCATACTAAATAAACATAATCTATTCATGAATAAAGCCCCCCATGTACTTTGCACTCACTTTTAAATATTTTCCGTGCAGAGAACATGTCTAATTGTAGTCTGGCACAGCGCCTCCAGTAAACCTTGCTCAGTGAACCCGTATTTCCTAACTGCAACTGACTATCTTTATTTCTCTGGCTCAATAAAACCCTGCCGTTTATGAGAAACCAACAAGATTCAAGTGACATCATTCACACTTTTCTTTTGTGTTTTTAACTCTGTGCTTGCCACAAAGCTGAAGGTGGAGTTCTTATTTGTGGACTGTTTCCCTTTTGTTCTGCAATTCATTTGTTTAATGCTCAAGGATGAGAGAGATTATGTATTCATTGTTGGATAGGTGTAATTTCACCTTATGGACTAATTAAGTAATGGCTGTGGGTGTAGATGAAACCCTCCCCATCGTCTCTGGAGTCTTGCCAACGGTACCTTTCCACAGCTGGGTCTTGTTTGCTTGTCTTATCTCAATTCCCCTCAGTTTTTCTACTATGGAATCTTTCCTTCTCTCCACGCCAACAACACCACAGTCTGTTGTTTTTTTGTTTTAGTGAATGGGGGCGTCTGGGGGTGTGAGAATGAAAGTGATTTCGCATCCAAACCCCATACACCAGTTTTCATAAAAAGAGTATTATTTAAGTTGTCTTTCAAAGTGCATTCTTCTCCGGGGTCTTTGTAAACATGACATCTCCCATTTAACCCTTTCTCTACAGCTGAATAAACTTAACATGTGAGGAAGCATCTCCGAGCCCAACGTCCTTGAACATTTTACGCCGCCATATTCTCCTGTCTTACCTTTTTCCAGTTTATCACATTAACATGTAACGGCTCCAGATGTTGACTCCTCTTTTTTATTCAGCTTAATTACTAATTGAATTTGCCCATAAAAGAGCAGATGCTTTCTGCTTCAGAACACAATGTGTCAGGGGCACAAAAATGACAGGAACATGTTGGGAATTGGACTAAAGCACTGAGTGGATTTTAACTCATTCTGTGCCAGGACTTTGTCCTGTATATGTAAGACATTATAAACAATTTACAATAATCAGTACGTGTTTGTTTACTGTAATAATGAAGAATGACCCAATTAAATATGATGCTTAAAATGTCCCTCCAGGGACGTTTTAGGCATTCTACTGTTTTTTTTTTCAGTTATTTATCCCAAATGATTTTACTGCAAAAGTGCGTATTTTTGACACACAGGGCATTTTATAACTCCAGTTAGATTTGTTAAACAAAACGTTGTTGATAATCAGCGTACGCTGCCGCCTCAAGAGGCCAGTGAAAACTGTCTTTAATAAAAGAAGACCATGGGACAATGATCACCAGTTAATTTCAGCAGTTTATGCTGCAGCGTTTCCCATGAAAATGTGGTCAGCACATCATTTCAGAGTGGGAGTGGGAAATCTGACATTTTTATTTATTTATTTTATTCGCCACACATGTTTCCAATCTGCAGAAACTCAGCATAGTTGGGTTTTTCCCCTTTTACAATGCCATTACAAAACAATGTTCATTGTTTGTGGCATTTGCTCTAATTTTACAGCTCTTGCTCCATTTTGTACCCGTTGCTTAGTCCTGCTCTGGACTGGCTATGGGATATGGGACTCTTTTCATGCTGTTTTATTTAAGGATGTTATTGTTGGACCTTGCACAGGCCACAGTCAGCCCCTGGGTCTTTTTCCCAAGCGATAGAACCACCCACACGTCATCCATCATCTGACCTCTCTCTGCATGACAGGTCACTTGTGCTTTTCCACCAGGATGCACTGTGTTTGTGTATGTGTGTGTGTGCTGTGAGGCAGTTTTGGGACAGTAATTATAAGATGAAGTTGAGACAGAGCTCATAATGCAGATATGAAGCTCTGTTAAAACAGTGTGGTTTATATGGTGCTGTAAAACCTCATCTAAATACAGTTCGGTAGAGTGTCTTGCCAAGCTCTGCAAACTCTCTGGTAATTATATATTATTATCTATAATTACAAATAGGCTATTATTGCACCTATTCACCAACTATTATTGCACCACCACAGTTCAGGGTGTTTATAATGATAACAAACGGAAACATACTGACTGAAGTATGATTAAGGCCTTACATATTATGATAAGAGAGAAAAGAGAGGAAATTATTTATGTGGTGTGATAGTGCCCCCTACTGAATGTTTTGGATAATCATCAAATGTTATTATCAATGCTATTTTGTTCCAATCATTTATTTTTGGCAAAAAATTAGACATTGTTTTATCAGAACAAAATTCATATCTGAGTGTTTATTTTGGGGCATAAAATCAAAAATCACAGCACGGAAGACTAAAAATATTCCACTTTATTTCATGGACCATTTTAAACAATGAGGCCTTTGTACATTTACAGCCAAGATCTCCCTTGCAGATTTCACTTTGAAGTCCGTGGAATTTACATTTCCACATTTTGAGCTGTTTCATTTATTTTCATTTCATTAGTATCACTCTGCTTATATCTAAAGCCAAAATAAAATCAAGACAACCACAGCATATCTATGCACTCCTGACATTTCTCAGTAATATAGTTTACAGTTGAAAACTAATACTTTTACAGTTTTTTTTTCTGACAAATTGACAATTACTCATTGTCAAATCTGTTTTTAAAAATTATAGATGACTGCACACATTCATGCATAAACACATATGTTCAACAATGAATATGTAACATGTATATATGTGACCCTGGACCACAAAACCAGTCTTAAGTCGCTGGGGTCAAAATTATTGATTTTTCTTTTATGGCAAAAAATCATTAGGGAATTAAGTAAAGATCATGTTCCATTAAGATATTTTGTAAAATTCCTACTGTAAATGTATGAAAACTTAATTTTTGATTAGTAATATACATTAAGAACATTATTTGAAGAGCTTTAAAGGTGATTTTCTCAGTATTTTTATTTTTTTGCACCCTCAGATTCCTGATTTTTAAATAGTTGTATCTCGGCCAAATATTGTCCTATCCTAACAAAAAAACATAAACATAAGATATTTTTCTTAAATATATACATGCATGTGTGTGATTTATATATGCATAATAAATATACACAGTACACATACATATGCTATGTACACAAAGACTTTTATTTTGGATGTGATTAATCGCGATTAATCTGTGCCCAGCACTAGTAAAATTATCAAGCTATATTATGGTTGGTCAAAACTCAAATCATTGCTCAAGGTAAGTCTATATTTTTTTCTATAGGTACTAATTTTGTTGTTTAATAAAAACTAGGTAAGACGCATGTTAGCGTCCAGATGAAATGTTTTCTGATGGATTTGGTTCTGAGTGCGTTTTCTTCATAGACTCGATCTTCACAGTCAGACTGTCTATGGTTTTCTTCATTGAACTTGCAACAGTAATTGAAGCAGATCCCATGGGTGTAGTGCATTTGGGGACGTTAAGTGCTGTCTCTTGTCATGCTGTGTTTTTGTAAAATAGGTCCTTTTTGTCAGTTTCTTCATTGTTTTTTTCCCCCCATTTATTTATTTATTTTGTTAAAGTGTGCAAGATGCTCCTAATGCTTGTTTTCCATGAGAGGCTCTCCTCTATCCCAGGGGGCTGTCATTTGTGGAAGGGCCTCCATTTTCACCCGTCACTAAGATGGCCCATCTACCAGAACACACAAAGTCTTGGCATCTCAGCTCCTGAGAAATGGACTACCTATTGAAGCTGACACCCAGAAACGTACTCCTTTCTACCATGTTAATGTCTCATACTTGTCTTAGGGAGATGTGACTGATAAAACTCGGCAGTGGCCGACTTGTCTGAATAAACTTTACACTACCAGTCAAAAGTTTTTGAACAGTATGATTTTTAATGTTTTTTAAAGAAATTTCTTCTGCTCACCAAACCTGCATTTATTTGATACAAAGTACAGCAAAACCAGTAAATTTCTCAAATATTTTTACTATTTAAAAGAACGGTTTTCTATTTAAATATATTTTAAAATATAGTTTATTCCTGTGACTTCTGATCCTTCAGAAATCATTTTAATATTCTGATTTGCTGCTCAAAAAAACATTTATTATTATTATTATTATGTTGAAAACAGCTGATCTATCTTTTTTTCAAGTCCAGAAGAACCTTTTGTAACATTATAAATGTCTTTATGATCACTTTTAATCGATTTAAAGCATCCTTGCGAAATAAAAGTATTAATTTCTATAATTTCCCCCAAAAAACAAAAAATTATACTGACTCCAAGCTTTTAAATGGTATAGTGTATAATGTTACAAAAGCTTTCAGTTAAATGCTGATTTTTGGATCTTTCTATTAATCAAGGAATCCTGAGAAATATGTACTAAACTGTTTTAAATAGTGATAGCAATAATAATAAAAATGTTTCTTGAACAGCAAATCGGCATATTAGAATGATTTCTGAGGGATCATGTGACTGAATACTGGAGTAATGATGCTAAAAATAAAGCTTTTATCACAGGAATAAATTACATTTAAAAATATTTTCAAATCGAAAGCAGTTACTTTAAATAGTAAAAAATATTTCACAATATTACTGCATTTGCTGTACTTTGGATCAAATGAATGTAGGCTTAGTGAGCAGAAGAGACTTCTTTAAAAAAAAAAAACATTAAAAATCTTACTGTTCAAAAACTTTTGATAGTGTAGAATATTTTAGGTATTTTCATAAGAAATATTTAGGTTATTTTTATTATTATTTATTAAATAGGATTTATATGTTCATTATTAGGTATAGTCAATATTCTGTATCATCTGTCATCAGAAAAAAAATATACAGCTAACTGAAGACACGATATAGGCTTTTCAGCAAAACTGAGTGAAAAGTAATACAGTCCAGAGACCAGAAAAATGTAACCCAACCCAACAGAAAAAAATGTTGATTAATATTAATTTGTACTTTCATTTATAATTGATTAATTTATTACATGTAAAACAGTGACAACTTGCTTCTTTTAATTCTATCTCTTTAAATTCACATTAAAACTGTAATTGTACTTGGTAAGTCAACTGAAACTGAATTAATTAGAATCTCAATTTAATTCTAAAAATATGTATAATTTATTGATTGATTTATTCATTCTCACTATCATTTTAAACAAACCCACGCGTTAATTTTATCCTCATTCACTAACCACTTCTGGGAGGTTATGCTAATGTGGCTTATTATGTCACATCCTCATCAAGGATGTAGTGTTCTGCTGAAGCAGCCTACGAAATTTCCGTAAGTGACAGCGCATTTCCGTAGTAACCTGTCTGGCCTACGCTCCTCCACCACCGCTGCCTGAAGCGCCGTAACTTTAGAGTTCATGCTTTGGCTTTCGTGACAGCTCGACTGGCACGACCAGCGGATTTCAAGGGCTGGAACACCTGTTTTCGCGACCGAAAGCCCCAAGAACACAGCCAAGATGTTGAATATGTGGAAAGTGAGGGAGCTGGTTGATAAAGCGTGAGTATTGTGAATGTTTTCGAAAGTATTTCGGTGTCCTCTCTCATACCTGTTGAAAATGAGACACGTACGCACTCATTGACGTCACATCGCACTCTCGAGACAGGAGCTAGCACAGTAGCTAACTACAGCTTTGTTGTCCCTTAAAAGTAACATTTCGCCAGTGTATTTAGCAGCTTTCGTTTTCTTGTCGGTTACGATACATAATCAGACGCTTTCACTCGTTAAAGTGAATTAATTTTGTTTACGAGACGAACGTTATCCTCAAACTTCCTTACTGTTCACTCAGTGGCTAATTTTATGACAGTTGCTAAACTTGTGTTGGCTGTCAAAACAGAGCTCGTGTTTAAAAGTGCTTTTCACGACAGGCTAACGTGTTGATTGTGAGACTTTATGAATGAGAAAATTGTTTAAAAATAAAGTAAGAGCACTTGCTTTACTTGGCACTGGAGTGGCAACAACTTTTTCATGTTTGACAGCTATTGTCAGGCAGTGTTCAAGCTAATCAGCTAGCCTGAAATGAAAAACGACTCATTGTACATATTTGTATGATGACAATTGCTGATTAACTGTTTAGACTTTCTGGTTGTAATCATATTAGCAAAGGCTTTACGTGTAAAGATGATTACGTAGCTTCTATAATTGAGCCTTTGAGTTTCATGGAAACTGCTGCTGTTAGACTGAAACTTGTGTTTTAACCCTTTACAGGACGAGAACATAATACCCCAGGAATTTTTTTTTTTGTTATGTTCAAACACAAAATCAAAATAATGCAATGTTATATTTTTGTTCAAATTAGTGTCTTTATGTTACTTTTTCTTAAACATCTTCCAATAATATTTAAATTATAAACATTCAGTCACTGGCCTTATGTGCTTACACTGTTTAAGCCCAGTATGGCATATGCTGTCATGTTTGCATATACATAATGATTCACTAACGATTCTAGGTTTTTATACAAAGTCTCTTGATTAAAGTAATTCCTGGGTCCCCCTTTTAATATTTTTTTTAGAAATTGGGCCCATTCACTATCTCAGAATCCATTTAAGGGTTAAACCCTTTTCCGACTGTGCTGTCTGTCATGCACACTGTCAACTACTGTCTTCATGAATAGTTTACAAGGTTGTTCAGCAGGGAAAACACAGCAATTCAGAATGATGTTTTTCTTTAGAAGTGCCAAGGACAAATCTTAAAAATCTTAAAATAAACTGTAGGTCATAGTCACAGACTACACTTCTGTTTCAATTTTTTAAAAACTGTAGATGTCTTATTAAACACAGAAACGTGGTGAGAATGATTTTAGCTACAAGAATGATAACATACAGTACACAGGGTTGCCAGGTTTTCACAACAAAACCCACTGAAAACTAGCCGAGTTGCATTTCGAACTGGGTCCCCTGATTTCCGGGGGGTAAAATACGCAGGTTTTGGTGCGTTCCTTGGTAAAATTTGCATTCCTGGAGATAAATATCAATTTTTTGTGGTCGCTTCAAGCCATAGACATAAAAAATAACCCGTGGCAACAGTGTTAAAGTAGCCCAATTCCGTGGGAAAACTGCAGACTTGGCAACATTGACAGTATAGTGATCATTAAATAGGTTATTGTGGAACTCTGAACCTTAGGTTTTTTGTTTTGTTTTTTTTATCCATTGCTATCTTGCCCTTTTCTGACAGTATGGAAAAGCTGTTACTGAAAGCTTTAATTCACAAATATGAGATTGCTCAAACCTTTGGGTGTTGCCTAATAAGTGGGTACACCCCTGAAACTGTTTCATTTACATGCTCTTCTTCAGATGTGAACTATGCTGTGTGATGATATAAAGTACACATAGTGTATTCTATTGGATGTTAAGGGGTCTAGCCACCACTAAAAAAAATTCTGGAGAAATAATCAATACCATCTATTCTAGACAGCTCTCAGTCATCATGACCTGCAAAAAAAAGAAAAAAAAAATTGTCATTTCCTGTTTTTTTTTCAAGCAGGTTTGATAATAATGTGTCAAGGTGAAGAAAGTTGCCTCTAAAGTCTGCCATCTGCAACAGTATGGCCTTTTGCAGACTGCTTGCCAATTGTATCCATGGGTGGACTGATGAAGTGTGGGGAATTTAGCTTCATGCTGGTAAAGCAATGAGCCTGTTCCTAAATGGTGTGAAAGTCATGAGATGCCACAGGAGGACTTTAGTATTATAGTATTTGTTGTAGTAGATGGTAGTATCACCCAGCCACAGGTGTCATGTAACTGTGAAAAGAATTGCATCAGAGCCTTAAATAAAAATCAAAGCAGCCCGCATTATCCTGAAGCTGTGAAACCAGTTAATGCGGTTGACCAGAAGTGTTGGAAATGCTCTTGTTTATGTCAGATTACTCAGAAAAAAGGAAACAATTACACACTGCAAGCATAAGCAAACGGATGTCCTGACCTCTTTTATCACCTCAAGTTATGCTAGTTATGTATCTGTTAGTTTGGTGGGTTTTGTACATCTTTTTGAAATTATGTTTCTGTCATTGTCTATAAGAAATTAATTCTTAAATGAGGAAACAAGGATGTAGGAAGTTTTTTGTTGACTTCTTTTTTTGCTTTTATTTATTTTTACTCATTTCAGCTTACACTTCCAATTGAGAAAGACAATACCCAGGTATTTTTTTCCCAATAGGCTGTAAACTGAGACACTAGACACTTTCTAAACAGCCAAATAGTGTTTTTTAGAAGTAGGAAAGACTCCATAGGGTGCTTTTATTTGATCCACCCTCTATTCTCGGCGAGGCTGTCTTACACTCCACCCATATACTGAGATCTTGTGTGTCTTGTATAGCCACTCTTTGTGTCACTCTGGTTGTGTCCCTCTAGTGCTAAACTGGTTTCACATAATAAAGCTTTTGGCCCTGCTTTGCTGCTTATCTCCGTCCGGTATTCAAATGAAGGTGGGGTCTAAGATTTATGACCATTTTAGTCATTAATTGAATGACTGTTCTAGCATTTATCATTTTAATAGGGAATAAAAATAGAGATTTCACTGGCACCAGTGATGCAACCTTGGGGGATTTTTAAAATGGTTACTTACTCACTCATGATGCACAAATAAATGCTTAATATATAGTTTAAATAGGAAGTGATTTTTTTTAATATATTTATAAACACTGTTAATAAATAACCCACACAGCATAGTCAGATTCTCTTCTGTTCTCTCATTATTTACTCACCTTTATTATGTTTGAAACTCATATGATTTTCCGCCTTGAAATACCAAAGGAGATAATTTGCATAATGTTCATGCTCTTGTGTGTTTTGCGAACAGTTGTCATACACAAAGTTTAAATAAGCACGAGAATAATTGAGACTTGAAACAGGCCAAAATTTGTATGACTATATCTAATTTCATATGGCTTCAGATGATTTGGAATGTAGCATGTGGAATGAAGTCATATGGATTACATTTTTGATACTGTTATTATGCTTTTTTTGCTCCCTGTATGCTTTTGATGAATGAAATAGCGCAGGATCACTGTCAAAAATAATGTGAAAAATTGGGGCCTATAAGGAATTTTATTTTACAAATGGTCTTTAGTTCAGTTTCACAGACAAACAAACTTCACATCAACATATTCTGCTATTTAATCTGGGATCTGTAAGATAATTAATATTTTTTTTTAAGTTTCTTACGCTCTTCAAGGCTGCATTTATATGATCAAAAATGCAGAAAAAATGTAATATTGTGAAATATTATTTCAATGTAAAATAACTTATTTCTAGGTGAATATATTTTAAGATTCAATTTATTCCTGTTATGCCATGCTGAATTTTCAGCGTCGTTACTCCAGTCTTTAGTGTCACGTGATCTTTCAGAAATCATTCTAATATGCTGATTTATATGTAGGAACCTGTGATATTTTTTGTCGTGGTTCCTTAATAAATAAATAAGTGAAAATGAACAGCATTTATTTAAAATAGATATCTTTTTAAACATTATAAACTACCATTTAAAAGTTTGTGGTCAGTAGATTTTTATTTATTTATTTTTTTTTTTCTTTTTAAGAAATTAATACTTTTATTCACCAAGGATGTGTTGAATTGATAAAACAATGATAGCAAAGACTTTTATTGTTGGAAAAGATTCCTATTTTGAATACATGCTGTTCTTTTTAACTTGTTATTTATGAAAGAATCCTGAAAAAAGAATCACAGGTTTCAAAAACATATTAAGCATCACAACTGTTTCCAACATTAATAATAAAAGTAACAAATCAACATATTAGAATGATTTCTGAAGGATCATGTGACACTGAAGACTGGAGTAATGGCTGATGAAAATTTAGCTTTACATCACAGGAATAAATTATATTTTTAAAACATATTAAAATAGAAAACCACTATTTTAAACTGTAATAATATTTTACAATATTACTGTTTTTTTCTGCATTTTTGATCAAGTGAATGCAGCCTTAATGAGCATAAGAGAATTCTTTAAAAAACATTACCAGTCTTACTGATCCCAAACTTTTGAACAACCGTGTCACTTCCTAAAAATGTCACTTATGCAAACATGTTGACCAGTTGCCTTATTTTAATTAATATGGTCATTATGGACCTCTGTTTACAGTGCTCATAACAAGTATCACCCCATGAAGCACAAAGGATTTACTACTGTCTGCTCTGTCTCTTATTTCAATTAATTTTACAACTAAATAATATGAATTATGTTTTTATTAGTAATTTACATGTTTTATCTTTTATGTGTTTAATCTTTGCTAAAGGTCTCTTTTTCCTGTTGATATGTTTTTATCTTATAATCTTTCTAAATAAAGGATGTTTGACTTAATGTTGTGCCTAATCTCATTCTTACAGAACCAATGTAGTGATGAACTACACAGAAACTGAGTCTAAAGTTCGAGAAGCCACCAATGACGACCCATGGGGACCGTCTGGACAGTTAATGGGCGAGATCGCCAGGCAAGTGGAGGGGATTTTGATGTTTGATTTGTGTCTTTCCTTTCTCTGAACCTTATCTTATGTCTGTATTTGTCGAGTCACACTTACTTCCACTGTGGAGAGTCTCTTAAGATTAGCTTATTTTCTGTTTCGTTTCAGGGCCACGTTCATGTACGAGCAGTTTCCAGAGGTAATGAACATGCTGTGGACTAGAATGCTGAAAGACAATAAGAAAAACTGGAGGAGAGTTTACAAGGTGTGTTTCACTGATGACTGTACAGGGCTGAAATGGACTTGTTTTGGTGTAATCTGTCATGAACTTGACTGTCATCTCTACCACAGTCTTTACTGCTGCTGGCGTACCTGATCAGAAATGGATCTGAACGGGTTGTCACAAGTGCAAGAGAACACCTGTATGACTTGCGTTCAATTGAGAGCTATCATCATGTAGGTGAGTGAACTGCACAAAAGCAAAAGCTTATGTAATTATCCATTTGTCATGTACACTATTTGATGTCTTTTAGATATTGATCAGTGATGGATGAACGTGCTTTGTTTCAGATGAGAATGGCAAGGACCAGGGTGTCAATGTGCGTCAGAAGGTGAAGGAGCTGATAGAGTTTGTTCAGGATGATGACAGATTGAGAGAGGAGAGGAAGAAGGCCAAGAAAAACAGGGACAAGTATATAGGCGTGTCCTCTGACAGCATGTCGGGCTTCAGATACTGTAAGTCGCTAACTTGCACACACACACACACACCTTTCTCACTGTCATATTTATCAAGGTTTGCAAGGCTTTTTTTACATCACACAAAAAACACATTTATCATAAGGAATATATCTAATCGGGACTCTCTGAAAACAAGGAGGTCCTCTGTCTCTTCTCCCCTGTTGTTGTTGTCCCTGGAGGGTTTGCATTGCCAGATGAGTGAACTGTATTGTAGATTTATTTTGATACCCAGCATAGCTGCTCTTTCACATGACAGCATAAATTATGTTTTCAATGTCCTTGATTGGGAAGGAAAAATGCAGTGTGTTATTTATAATGGCTGTTTCTGATTTAACTTGTATCATGTTTTGTTTGACAGTCGTTTAGCTCTTAAGTTTAATGAAACTTGATATATATGTCTTTTGTTGTGTTTTTGAGATGGTGGCTTGTAAATGTATTCAGTAATGTAACCACAGCCCAATCACAGTTCTTAGGAATATACCCGAAAGGAAGCATCATAGTCTTATTTCACTTCCCTTTGCATTGACATCAAATTAGTGGGTGAATCTCACCCTGGGTCATATTTCACCCCACCCCCCGAAAGAAGAAATTATATTTTGCATAAAAACATTAAGCCTCTTTCTAGTACCAGTTTTTGAATTATTTTCTCCACAATTAAGCACACCATTATAAAAAATATAATCAACAAAGAAAGAAACTGGTATATTAATTAAATGTAGTGTTTATTATTACTTTATGGTAATATTTATTGTACTGCCTTTAATTTATGATAATTAAGTAATTAAATTCTAATGAGAGTAACCATTAAGAATAATGAAAATTACGAACAATTTTAGAAGAAAAACATCCAACTGCATGACAGTATTTAAAATTGGGTTAAAGATGTGTATTGAAAATATATCAATGAGCTTCATTTTCTTCATGCAAAACCAGTCAAAATAACCAGTCAAAAGTTTTTTTTAATGATTTTTAAAGAAGTCTCTTCTGGTCACCAAGCTGCATTTATTTGATCCAAAGTACTGCAAAAGCACTAATATTGTGAGATATTTTTTAATGTTTAAAATAACCGCTTTCTATTTGAATATATTTTAAAATGTAATTGTAATTTAATGTAATTTATTCTTGTGATCAAAGCTAGCAGTTAAAGAAACATTTTTTATTATTATCAATATTTAAAACATTTGAGTACTTTTTTTTCAGGATTCTTTGATAAATAGAAAGATCCAAAAGCTTGGAGGTTTTTTTGGCGGGGGAAGAAATTGTAGAAATTAATACTTTTTTAGCAAGGATGCTTTAAATTGATTGAAAGTGATGATAAAGATATTAATAATGTTACAAAAATTTCTTTTGAACTTTTCTTTCATTAAAGACACCTGATAAAAGTCTACTCAACTGTTTTCAACATCATAATAATAATAAATTTTTTTTTTTTTTAACTGCAAATCAGAATATTAGAATGATTTCTGAAGGATCATGTGACTGGAGTAATGATGATAAAAAATTCAGCTTTAAAATCACAGTAATAAATTACATTTTAAAATGTATTCAACAGAAGACAGTTTTTTTTTTTAAAGTAAATATTTTAAAAATTATACTGTTTTCGTTGTACTTTGGATCAAATAAATGCAGACTTCGTGTGCAGAGAAACTTCTTCACAAAAGCATTAAAAAATCTTACTGTTCATAAACTTTTGACTGGTAGTGTTTATTTTTTTTCTCTGATTTTGATTACCCACATATTTGTGGGATTCACCCTATTATTCCTTATATTCCCATACTTAAGTTCTAAATGAAGTTTGACTGTATTCACCTTATACTTCAATGTGGAAGTAAGCTGTTGTCTGGTAATGTGTTAGACTTCTGGTTCAAGTGCAGTAAACGGTAAATCTGGTTTGCACTACAAACCATTGTGTTCATAATTAAGATAATACATTAAAATAATATAGTAAGACACACCAGTTTGCAATATCAAACAGCAAAACAAGCTGTTTTGTACAGCAAAAAATAACTGAACGCGAATGAGACTGGAAGCCAGACACATAATATTTATGAATGTCTACACATGCTCTTACGGGAAAAATAAGGTGGATTGTATGTGTATATATCATAACACATTTCCTGTACTGTTTATGCATTCTGCAGCGGAGGACAGGTTTGATTTTAAAGAGTCGCGGTCGAAATGGGATGAAGACTGGGACAAAAGCAAGGGGGCTTTCCCTTTCAGTGAGAAACTGGGAGAGATCAGCGATAAGATCGGAAGCACCATTGACGACACCATCAACATGTTCCGCAAAAAAGACGACCGGGACGACTCGCCTGACAGATTCAGGTCAGGACCCCCAGGCCATCTTACTCTCCCGTCTCAGATCACCTGGAAACTCATATTCTGCACATCGTATAGCATAAATGCATAAATGTTATAACTAATTATATGAACAAATTGTTGACAGTTGTGTCATGCGCTGATGGTGTTTTATTCTCAAAGCAAGCATTTTGATTTGTTGTGATCTTGCTCAAGCTTATGCTTTGTCTTCTCTGTATAGTGAAGGAGATGAGGACCGTCGGGGAGCACGAAATGGGCAGTCGGGGAGATCAGAATTTAAAGATGATGAAGAGACAGTGACAACCAAAAGCGTCCAGATCGTCCAGGCCACAGAGACCACTGCCACTCGTAAGAGAGGAGGCGTTCCCTCCAAAACGATAGACCTGGGAGCAGCTGCGCATTACACTGGCGATAAAGCCACCAACGCAAACACAAGCCAGGTAGATAAAAGAAAATGTAGCTACCAGCACTAGTTCCTGTTTTCCTGTTTAATTGAACCTCTCTAGCATTTGGACTCATTGATAATGCAACTTTAAGAAGAGATTTACTAATAAATAGTGTGAAATTAAATCTTTATTGTGACCCTGGACCACAAAACCAGTTGTAAGGCCAGTTGTAGGCCAAATATTGTCCTATCCTAACACACCATACATCAATGGAAAGCTTATTTATTCAGAAGTCTCAATGTAGTAAAATAGACCCTTATGACTGGTTTTGTGGTCCAGGGTCACAAAGGTATTCAAATAACATAACATAGACTCTACACTGACATCTTGTGGTAGCTGGTAAGAGTGTTTTCAGTTTGTTCTTTTTGCCATAGGCCAAACCAGCAGTGAGCCAGCCCAGTTCTGGTCTGGTGGACTTGTTCTCAGCAGAACCTGCACCTGCTCAACCAGCTTCCCAAGGTAACAGTAGTAACATGCATCCTCTAAGTGAAGAATATCATGGTGGATCTTCAGTTTTGGCAGAGGAAAATATTCAAGATATTATAGAATGCCTTTTTTAAAATGTGTATGTATTTGATTTGTGGTTCAGCACTACTTAAACAACTGAACATGCAAGAACAGTTCACATTAGGATGCTTAGGAGAAATAATATTGAAGGGTTCGTCCCGAAGGAAGGAGGGTAGCACTGTCTAGTCCAGGGGTGCCCAAAGCTGGTCCTGGAGGGCTGGTGTCCTGCAGAGTTTAGCTCCAATTTGCCTCAACACACCTGCCGGGAAGTTTCTAGTATGCCTAGTAAGAGCTTGATTAGCTGGTTCAGGTGTGTCTGACTGGGGTTGGAGCTAAACTCTGCAGTACACCAGCTCTCTAGGACCGAGATTGGGCGCCCCTGGTCTAGTCGATTAGTTCACTTGTTAAACTACAGGTCCCACAAATTCTTTGGTTTGTCAGCATTTTTGTGTATTTGAACCCTTTCCAACAACGACTGTTTGATTTTGAGATCAATCTTTTCACACTGAGGACAACTGAGGGACTCATATGCAACTATTACAGGTGGTTCAAATGCTCACTGATGCTTCAGAAGGAAACACAATGCATTAAAAGCCAGAGGGTAAAAAAAAAATTCATTTGAAGATCAGGGTAAATTTAACTTATTTTGTCTTCTGGGAACAGTGTAAGTATCTTCTCTAGCTTCTGAAAGGCAATACTAAATGAAAAAATATGATATTTAGGTACACATCTTTATTCTGTTCAAAGTTTACACCTCCTGGCTCGTAATGCATCGTTTTTCCTTCTGGAGCATCAGTGAGCGTTTGAACCTTCTGTAATAGTTGCATATGAGTCCCTCGGTTGTTCTCAGTGTGAAAAGATGGATCTCAAAATCATACATTCATTGTTGGAAAGGGTTCAAATACACAAAAATGCTGAAAAACCAAAGAATTTGTGGGACCTGTAGTTTAACTGTTCAGGACAAACAAAAAGGAAGCACTATGCCATTAGTTTGGTGGTGTGGACGTATCCTACTAAATGGGAGGGCACACAGTGAAGTTTAGCATATGCACACTCCTGCGCTCCTGCTGCCTGCTGAAGCATTTAGTCACCGGGGCCAGATGTCAAAGCGGTCCCTGGTGGGTGTGTAGTGCTGAGCAGATGCATAGATCCTTCTCCTCACTGTCCTGCTCCCTCCTCCACCAGGCAAACAGCTGCATCTGTCCTCCTCCAGATAGCTCCAGCCACAGGCTGCTGGAATGTAACGTGACCGGAGTCTGTGTTGTGTGTGTGCCCCTTACAGACTCCAACAGATGTTTCTTATTTCTGTGTTCGCCATTTTTGTCTTTTCCGTAGGACAATTAGAAGGAGACTGATATGTTTCACAAATCTAGAATGTCATAATTGAATCTCTCTCTTTTGTTCTAGGCTCAGGCTCTGACCTGATTGGAGGTTTTGCTGATTTCTCTTCTGCTGCAGCTGCAGCCAGTCTTCCATCATCAGCTGGTATGTTTATATAACCTCCTAACACACCATGAAGTCAAAAATACACCATGAAACTCTTGATTATTTTTACTTCTACTTTCTACAATACATACTTCTGTTCAAAAGTTTGGAGTCAGTAAATTTTTTAAAAAGAAATTTTACTTTAATTTAGCAAGGACACATTGAAGACTTTTACATTGTTACAAAACATTTTTATTTTAAATAAATACATCATGGTTTCCACAAAAATATTAAGCACCACAACTGTTTTCAACATTCACATTAATAAATCTCTCTTTAGCACCAAATTAGCATATTAGAATATTTTCTAAAGGATCATGTGACACTGAAGACTGGAGTAAAGATGCTGAAAATTCAGCTTTGCTGGAATAAATTACATTAAAAAAAAGAAATTAAAAAAAAAAGAAATTTTAAATAGAAAATAGGTTAAATAAGTATTTTAAATAAGTAATGACACTTTACTGTGTTTTTGATCAAATAAATGAATCATTGGTGAGCAAAAGAGACTTCTTTCAAAACCATTTATAAAACCTTAACTACCCCAAAGTTCTGAACAGTTGTGTGTTTTCAAAACTGACTCAGTTAATTGGTATTAAGAAAGCCCTATATAATTAGGTAGGTTTTGAGTTCATATGACTCCAATCAGACATGTTTCTCAAGGCAGTTAGCACTTAGGAAAAAGGGAAAAAAATGTAAGTGCTTTAAATGGGAAGAATTTAAACACACAATTACTCTGAGAAGGTTTTACTGTGCAATCTGTTAGAACCGCATGCTGTTAGTACAATATTGAAATCACCACCACCAATAATATCAGAACTAGCAACCAAAAAATCTAGATACATTTGTTGTAATAATCGATTAGTCAACCATCACTACCCTATTATTATCCCTAATATACTGTAACTTATGTTCTTTTAAAGATATGCAACTCCAAGAATAAAAAGCCTTGTTTGCTTTGGCCAAAAGTCTGTGTATTTTTTTTCTAATTAAACTCACATGTTAAAATAAAAGCCTTAAGGGAGTGCAACTTGAAAGACACAAAGTGGTGATATGTGTGTGTTTTTATATGGTTATTTAAATATAGTTCTGGGAATATAACAGAAGGCTGTTTGTTTTTTCTGCTGGACTGGAGTTTGCCATCCTCAGCTGGCTGTTTATGAAATACTCCAAGCAGAAAGCTCTTAAATAGTGAGAGGAGGGGGCAGCCATATGGTGGGCTGCTGTGCTAAAAGCTAATGAGCACAGACACATTTCAGCTCTTGTTGGGTGTGACACGTCACCCTCTGCATTTCTGGGACTGAGCTGAAGTGACGGAGAGTCTGAGATTCTTTTTGATGTTCATGCATCTTCAGTGCCCTGATAGTTTCATCGCTGGTTCTCTTGCGTTTCTTTAGATTTTTGTATTGCTCATTTGCATGCAAATGCACATCTTCTGCTAGATGATAAAGCCTGACATGAAGCATGATTTGTGTAGTAAAAGCACAAATATGCCTTTTGATCAAAAGCTTCATAACTATTACAACTTCCTCCTGTGTTCCCTGTGCGCTCTATAATGTTTGTGCTTCTCCATGTGCCATTTGTCTTTCCTCAGCCCCAGTGTCTAGTGGGAATGGAGACTTTGGTGATTGGAATGCTTTTCCTACAGCCCAGCCAGCCGTCCCTGCAGCTCAGCCAGTTAACCCTGCAGGAATAGACCTTTTTTCAGGTCTGCAGGCGGCCCCTGCTCCTGCCCCTGCATCCACAGCACCCTCTTCCGACCTCTTTGACCTAATGGGTTCCTCTCAGACCGCTAACTTCAACACCTCCCAAAGCATGAACTTCTCCATGACCACCTCTCAGACCATTGGCATGTCAGCATCCAAATCACAGGTGCCTGCTGCTCAATGTATCTCCTATATATTTCTAATATCTATGATATTATATTGTCATGTTTTTATCGATCAAGGCCCCATGAAATGGTGTTTTCCTTCCCATTCTGATTACCTATTAAAAAATACTTACCTTTTAATAGCTGTTTTTCTACTTGCCATTGGCTCGCAGGTGTTATGTTCTCATCCTTGGAGAATTTTATTGGATACAACATTATATTTTACCCTTGCATTAGGGATGAGTCATCAGTATTTTTGTTCATTTTCTGAGAAGAGAAAAATTATACACTGTCATTCCCTTTTTTGAAAGAAATTAATAGTTAATATTTAATTAATTTATTTTGCAAGGATGCATTAAATTGATTAAAAGTGATCGTAAACTTTTATAATCTAAAAAATGTTTCAAATAAATAATATTCTTTTGAACTTTATCAAAGAATCCTGAAAAAAAGGACTCTTCTTAAATATTAAGCAGCACAGCTGTTTCAACACTGATATTAATGTTTGTTAAGCACCAAATCAACATAATAGAATGATTTTATGAATTTTATTCCCCCAAAAACAGTGCAAAAATATATTGTTTTGTCAGTTCAGTATTTTCTGAAATATGCCGTGACAAAATGAGATACCCAGAATTCCCTCTGTGAGAACATTTGACTCTAATATGTCAAAAAAATTTAATTAACAAGAAACTGACTTCATCCAGTGTTTAGATTTTTGTTCTAGTCTGTACATGTATGCGAATTAGCGCATATATCATAAAATAATGTATCATTTGCATATTTAAACCTAACATTTTAGAAAACTTGGTTTTGACACTTGGAAGTGTCTCGCCTTCATATACCAAAATTGTTACTGTTTTCACAATTTTTGTTTAAATAAATGCAGCCTTGTTGAACATAAGAGACATAAGAGTACAAAAATGGCAGCACTTACAACAAAGACCCACAATCGTGACAAATAAATGCCACAAAACTTTTGATTATGAAATTTTTTTTACTGTGCCATTGTATTTACGTAGTTTTAGCTACATAAATACATTCAAACGAGTGCCTATGCATTTCATTAGGTACTACACCTATAATAGACTTTTGTGTATTGGCGTCCCTCAACATTCTGTTTACAGCACAATAAAGAATAAAGATGAAACCAAGTCATGTAGAGTTGCACATAGATAATGTGGTTTTCATTCAGATCCCCCATCTGTGGAGTACTTAATGCAGCTCATCTAAGTGGAACTGCACACTAAACACTATTTACGCAAGAAAAGACAATTCTGGCCGAGGTTCAGAGCCAGCGGTTTAGAGAGCAGGCAACATGAAAGCGAAACGAGCGAGGGTTAACACGCAGCATCGGCACAATTTCCACCCACCCCCTCCTCATTACCCATCAACCCCGGTCCCCTTGGGACGCCCATCACAGAGAATGGCAGAATGAGGAGGAACAAGTTTAAGTCAGAAAACCATTAAATTGAAACAAAAGCCTTGCACAAAGATAATATTTGCATGCTAAAAGCCTGACCTACTTTAAAATGGCAAGTTTTGTTTGGCTAAAGAAAAAAGCAGCCCCCCCGATGGTATAATTAGAGGGACTCGAGATGCATTTTCGCATGCTGAAATAATTTTAGGAGAAGACAATGCCTCTCAACCAGCATTTCTGTCTTGTTTAACTTAAGAGTCTTGATAACCCTGAAAGACCGCAGCGTAATGTTCTGGAGTATTAATACTGTCTTTCATCTTCTCTGACTTGTGTCATTCTGCCATTGGCAAACATTCATGGTCATTGGAGAATTTTAATTATCATGCTTGAACTGCAGCAGAGCAGTATCATCTTAACATAATCAGAGAAAACATTGTTTTTGATTAGATGGGTACTAAGATTTTGTTGATTAGATTTTGTTCCTAAACTGATTTGATTTTCTTTGTCTTTGCAGCCACTTCAGTCAATGGGGAACCCACTGATGCCCCAGCAACCGATGGCCCAGAAGCCCAATCCCAAAGCCGCTTTGCCTTCCACCTGGTCCAACT
This sequence comes from Labeo rohita, assembly GCF_022985175.1. NCBI lineage: Eukaryota > Metazoa > Chordata > Actinopteri > Cypriniformes > Cyprinidae > Labeo > Labeo rohita. The sequence goes on from NC_066882.1 coordinate 10,657,322, forward strand.
CTAATGTAAACATAAGCCTGGACTACCTTGGCCCTGGCATGCACCCACCCAAACCTTCTCAGCCCACACTCAACATGATGCAGCAAGGTAAGCATAGATGCTGATAAAAGGGGCTTTCGCAGCGCGTAGTTATAGAACTAGCTAGCATGGTGGTTCATACAGAACCAATTTCCCCCTCAGGCCATTTTCCTGGTTGCATTTGCACCAGCAGCTGGAACGCTGAAGTGGCCAACAGCAAAGTTTTTGTGCGCTGCATTTACAAATGTCAACAACCGTTTTGTTGTGTGTCATAGATTTCGTGATAACGGAGATGGAATGTAAACGCGCAATTTACATGATTCAAAAAGCGTGAAAATCTGACTAAATCTCTTATGACAATTTACATAACATCAAGGCTGAGAAAAGATGCTGTTATCGTAAATATTTTAACATGGCTTTTTAAAAATGCCAGGTCGCCGGTGTTTCGCATTCGTTTGACCAATCAGCATACACTTAAGTCACTGGTAGTTCCTGTAGAACTTTTTTAGACCCTACTTTGAAATAGGAGCTAATTTAGTTTCCCCAAACAAGTTCCTGAACACGCTAAAAAGCAGGTAGTTCTGCCAGTAGTTCTAGGAACTATGAAAAGGTTCGTCTGGTGTGAAAGCCCCTAAAGAGTGTCTGGGACATGACTGAACCTGAAGTTCAAAAAATGAAATGAGCTCAAAAGAATTAAAACAAATCTGTATGAGCAGGGTTCGTACAATGTGCTTAAAATGCTTGAAATACTTGAATTTGACTTTTTGAAATAAGTGTTTAATTCTTTTTCAATTAGCACAATAAATATATATATAAATAAATAAGCTTTTCATTGATGCATGGTTTGTTAGGATAAGACAATATTTGGCTGAGATACAACTGTTTGAAAATCTGGGTGCAAAACCCCCCCAATTATTTAGAAAATTGCCTTTAAAGTTGTCTAAATGAAGTTCTTAGCAATGCAAATTACTAATCAAAAATTATGTTTTGATATATTTAAGATAAGAAATGTACTAAATATTTTCATGGGGCATGGACTTTATCTTAATATCCAAATATTTTTTGGCATAAAAGGAAAATCGATGATTTTGACCCATACAATGTATTTTTGGCTATTGCTACAAATGTACCCATGCTACTTTGGTTTTGTGGTCCAGGGTCACATATCTATTCACGCAAAATTCACAATACATCATACAAAAAAATGTAAAAAACATCATACATTTTTCGCTTATTTTAGTTAATGTCAGAAAACTAGCGAGCTAAGACAGTAGAAGTACTAACAATGTTGTGTAAACATGGCTGAAGACACAAAACGAGCTACAGATGAACCAAACTAATTGAGTAATTTACGCTGGAGCCGCTCCAATTGATTCAAACTCATGACTTCAGTTGTTCATTTCAAGTGATTCAGTAACAGAAACCAGATAAAATTGAAAGAGCCATTCATTTTTGATTTTCACCATTGCTTGTAATGATTTTAAAAAGCACATAGTGATGGGTGAAACAGAGCTTAATAGTAGAAATAAATAGTAGAAAACATCAAATAGTAGAAAACATCAAACCATAGTACAGTTATAAAAACAAATGAAAATAGCAGTATTCCTACAGAGGTACTTAAAAGGTGCTTGAATTATTGAAAGACACTATGTCTATGAAGTAAGTGTTTAATTTGTTTTATTAAGCACACATCCTTTCGCGCAATTTTAAAAAAATCATACTTTTAGTTTTATCCCATGTCATAAAACTATTGAGCTAAACCAGCAGTAGTACTGACAGTGTTGTGTAAACATGGCTGAAGATGCAAAAAGAGGAACATATGAACCAAATCAGTTGAGTGAGTCATTTAAGCTGGAACTGCTCCGATTGACTCGTGACTTCTTTTCATTTCAAGCTATTCACTAGTAAAAACCAGATTAAATTAAAAGAGCCATTCATTTTCGAATTTCGACATTGCTTGTAATGATTTTATCAACCATTTAAAAACCATTGCAACATGAGTTACGGTTTTGGAGTGAATGATCACAAATCATTTGATTCAGATCGGGCTTTCAAATCGCGTATCGCGAATCGTCTGATTTAGAGCAGGTTGACTTAGATTGGGACTTCTAATTGTGTATCGTGAATCATTTGCTTTACATTGGAACTTTGTGCTTCACGTATTGATTCAGATTGGAATTTTGTGCATCACGAATCAATTGATTTAGATCGGAACCTCAAGTTGCGTATCGTGAATCATTTGATTTAGATCAAGACTTCAGACCAGGTTCACAAATCATTTGATTTAGATTGGCACTTTGTGTATCTCAAATAATTGATTTAGATCGGAACCTCAAGTCGCGTATCGCAAATCATTTGATTTAGATCAGGACTTCAGAGCGGGTTTGTGAATCAATTCATTTAAATCGGAACTTTGTGTATCGTGAATCATTTGTTTCAGATCAGGACTTTGGAGCAGGTTCTTAAATTATTCAGCGAATTTAATGATTCGTGATTCACGCTCTGAGTCCTGATCTGAAATGATGGTTTGCGATTCATTATTCGAAGCACAGATTGCAAATCATTTGATTTAGATCAGGACTTCAGAGCGGGTTCGCAAATCAATTAATTTAAATCGGAACTTTGTGTACTTTGAATCATTTGTTTCAGATCGGGAGCGGGTTCTTGAATCATTAAATTCGAGATTCACGCTCCGAGTCCTGATCTGAAATGATGGTTTGTGATTCATTATTCAGAACGAGACTTCGCAACATGGATTGCAAATCATTTGATTCAGATCAGGACTTCGGAGCGGTTTCATGCATCTTTTTTTCTTTTTTTTCTTCTTTTTTTTTTTTTCTTAAACAGTAGAAAATATCATATATATAACTGGGATCCTTGATTGAAGTCCTTAAAAATCAAAAAAGGAGTGCTTGAAAAGTCCTTAAAGTCCTGAAATTTTATTTTACAGTATCTGTATGAACCCTGTATGAGAAACAGAGAAAATGAGTAACTAACTCAACTAACAAATTAAAAAATATATATGACAAATGAAAATATAAATGCAGAGGTATAATAATATAACACAAAAGTATGATGACGTAAATGAAAACTAGATTCAGAAAAAACATGACAATGTTCTTATTACACTTTGTGACTCTATGTTTATGAAATTTGACTAAAATCAAGATTATTACTATTAGAGTTTGAAACCTTTTTAGTGCCTTTTCATTTAATTTATATTATTTTCTCAAATAATTAATACTTTTAAAATCGTTACACTACTGTTCAAAAGTGTGTGTATATATATTTATTATTAGCAGTATAACACATTTAATCAGTTTGACATTTTATACAGCAAAAACAAAAGAATTGAGCCTTTATTTTCATTTTTTCCCTGTCTGTTTATCTTGCAATAGGAGGTCAGACTCCTGTGAATATGATGACTCAGGGCTTTGCTGGAATGAACCTGGGCATGCAGGCGGCTCCTGCAATGGTCAGACCGCCCACCAACACCATGATGGGAGGAATGAACATGGGCATGCAGCCTGGCATGACAGGTAGCACCATGCCCATGCCAAACATGGGAGGGATGCCAGTCAATCAAGGCATGATGGGAATGAATATGAACATGGGCATGTCTACAGCTCAAATGGGGATGCCAGGAAACATGGGCATGGGTACGGGAATGCCGGTCATGGGCATGAACCCTGCCATGGGACAGCCTAAACAAGATGCCTTTGCAGATTTTGCCAACTTTGGGAAATGAACTGCAGAGTATTAAGTGAACAGTCCTTCTTTAGATATGACCATGAAGACGCTATGAAGAGCTAGAAGACAAAGACTACTTGAAAGATGTCAAATAAAGCCACGCAGGAAATGTTTTTTTCAAACTGGATGATTATATTATTTTCAATGTTCTTCTGATCAGCTGTACCAAGGAGCCCTATGGAGGGTGGCTGGTTTGTGCTCAGAATCATTTCAGTCATTGCACACGCACGTCCCACGTTTACATTGCGTCGGGATATCGCTTTAAGGAATGTGATGATCGCGAATGACTCCGGTTGACTTCTTAACTTCTTAATTAAACCCAGGAAGTATTGGGTTCCTAATGCTGTAGAAAAATCCTAATGATCAGTTCTGACCTTTTCTTCACTCCGCCTTAAGATGATAACCTGTAAATATTTTTGCGCGCAGACAATAAGTTATTGAGTTGCAAGATTAATGAATTATGATGGTGAGGATTTTTGTATGGAGTAACGTTTCTGATCACTTGCCATTTTGTATTTGATTTTTAGTCAAATAACCATTTTCTGAAGAGAAATGAAGTACTCAGACATCAATTCCAAATCATAACCCTTGTGGCCTTAAATAGTTAAAGTGTACTTTTTCAATGAAGACCTGATCTTTTTTGCATCTTTATGAAAATGCAGAATCTGTCTTTAAAACACATGGTGCCTATCAGTCCCTTGCCTTTTTTTCTAAAAAAAAAAATAAATAAAAAACTAAAACTCTTAGGATGAAATGAAAAGTACAGTATTTATTAAAGGTACTGTTAAAGAAGATATATATCTAGTACATATGTGCACATTTATGTTTTTGCGTGGTTAAATTATAAGGAAGAGTTTGGGTGACTAAAAGGATTTTATATATAATTGAACCTGAAATGGGTTCATATTTTATGCAGTTCTGCTTATGCTGAGTGTAAGTTGAGGCTGTGTGTTTGTAAGATCTGGTAGCAAAGAGCTGGATGCTGTATCCAAAAGGACCATCACTGTATTGTCAAGATCATCTGTTTCTGTCCACAGTGTCCGCTAAAGCTAACCAAGCCCCTCTCTTCCATTCTGAGGCTTTTTACAAGCAAAATGACCAAATTCTTCCTTGTTTCTTTTTTTTCCCGAAGGGTTGGTTTAGGTTTATGTAGTCAGGTCTGTTAAGTTCTGTAGGATCTCAACTATTGAGTGGTTAGGGGTTGGGGAGTGTTACAGGAAACACTATATGTTTATGCAAATCTGCAGCAAGCAACAAAAAAGCAAAATCTTCCACTGAGAATGTTTAATGTTTTCTGTTTCATACAATGACTTGATTGTACTTATGATCTTTTATGAATGACAATAAAAATTTGATTTCCATTTTCATTGTGAAGCTTGTTGTTTTTATCTTCTCTAATCAATCTCGTGTCTTAAAAATAGTCTGTTCTTAGGGCTCTCTAAGGACCTGACTCCAAACGTTAACTTTGCATGCATTAATAGGATGAAAGCAGTACAGCCACATGTCCCATTTTCACTGGATCCTTTGCCAGTGAACTTTTTAATTGGCGTAAAATTAATAAGTCATCTTGGGAAACTTGAGCTTAATAAAATAGAAGGGAACTGGCCACGGTTCTGATGTCTATTTTGTATAATTTTTTAAATAAATTCAGTACATGATGCTATATCCTAACGTGTCCGTAGCCGATGCCAAATAATGATTTTATGAATATGCAACAAAATGTACAACCTTCCCTCATAAATAAATAGTGGTAGGATGCTGAGATTTTCATTACTAGGCAAAGCTGTGAAAGACTATTTACAGTTCAAGTTTTCTAATAGGTAGTCTATATTATTATGCTGGGAAAACAAACTAATTCTTTACTAGGTTAAGATTCGTCGTTTAATTAATTCTTTACTAGGTTATGTAATTTTTGTTTAAACCATAAATATCTGTAACCATGACAGAACATCTTCATACAACAATAGTAGGAATGGGTTAATAGTATTGTATTCACCTTAATTTTAAACGCTGAAGTAAGCTTATGAGCGAGACTTCCGGTTCAGTAGCTGTTATAAGGAGTTAACTAGAAGAATAACAACGTGCAGTAAACGGTAAAACTGTTCGCATTACAAACCAGTGTGTTCATAATTAAGATAATAGATTCAAATAATATGGACACCATTTTGCAATATCAAGGAGCAAAACCAGCTGTTTTGTACAGCTAAAAACAGCTGGATGACAGGGTTGCCAGGTTTAACAACAAAACCCACCCAACTGATACTCAAAACTACCCCAAAACTAGCGTTTCCCCTGTTAAAAATCACGTTCCGCGGGTAAATACACGTTTTTTGGCAGGGATTCCAGGGGATAAATATCACGTTTTAGGGTCGCTTAAACCCGCGGCAACAGTGTTAAAGTAGTTCAATTCCGCGGGAAAACCGGACTTGGCAACCCTGCTGGACGAGGATGAGACCGGAAGCCAGTCCCATGAAGTTTACAAATGGCTGCGTCCACTCTTACGGAAAAATAAGGTGGTTATGGACATACGATTGAGTAAATCACATGGAAGACACTTCTCTGAAGAGAAAGTGTTTTTATATAAATATTCTTCATCACGAAAGTAATGTGTATATGGCTAATATATGCAGTGAGGGAAAAATAACACTCAAACACGTCAAGACAAAAAGCCTTGAGTGCTACATGCAATTTCCAGCCTCAAAAAGCTCAATTAACCCATTTATGCTGTTTTTTGAAATCCATGGAGACCCAACTGCATTTTTTTTTTTGCACTGAAAGAGGTAAACGTCTAATAGAAAATTCAGTTTGACAGGAAAATAAGAGTATGTATTGGCTGGCCGTTTTAGTGGGGTTGACAGTTGAAGGGAATATCGGCAAAAACTTGGTAAATATATTGCTATTTTTCCCTTGATAGTTTATAAAATGTAACAAAATAAGACTAAATGTGCATTGTTTAATGCTTACAGTGTATCAGTGTCTTACTTCCCCCTAGTGGTCATACAAAGCAAACACAAACAGAGTACGTGACCTTAAAGGGATAGTTCACCCAAAAATGAAAATTGTGTCATTAATTACTCACCCTCATGTCTTTCCAAACTCATTAGACCTTTGCTCATCTTTGGAAAACAAATTAAGATAGTTTTAATGAAATCCAAAAGCTGACCCTGCAGCAAAGGTACCATCACGTTCATAGCCCAGAAAGTTCCCAAGAACCTCAACAAAATAGTCCTTGTGAATTAGTGGTTCAATCATAAAGTTAAGCAGCTACGAAATTTAAAAATATCTTAATTTGTGTTCTGAAGAAGAACAAAGGTCCTACGGATTTGGAATGACATGAGGTTAAGTAAATAATAACAGAATTATCATTTTTGGGTGAACTATCCCTTTAACTTAAACACAACGACCAACCACAAAAAAATAGTTAAGTTTACTCAGCTTTTAACATATTTTTTTTTTAGCTGTTGATATACATATCAATATGATACACTCATTTAACAAAACCTTTCTGGTTGATCTCCATAGAAAGTAAGTTAATATTTCATCTGGGTAGTTATCTTGGGATTTAGTCCTGCTGTATGTTCACAAGAAGAATGTTTTCTCCTCGTATAAAAAGCTGATTGACATGACGTGTGTGCACTCTTCCATACTCCACTTTAGGCTTGGTTTCAGATTTTTGTGTCACTTTTAATGTAGTCTTCTCTTTCTCGGAAGATTCAGATCTCTCCTGGGTATGTTTGGGATCGGTTCTCCTGAGATGAGATGAACTACTTTGTAGCTCTGACTTCCTCTCAACCTCACTGAGGGCCACAGTCTCTTGAACTTTTAGTTTTTCGAATAGCTGTAATAGAAAATTAATTAAATTAGGTTTTTTAGTATAAAGCACAAATTTTTTTAATATTTTCCTATTTAATATGTCTTAATCAATACTAGATGCGATTAAGGATTAATAACTACTAGTTGTTCTGAATATTTAGATGTACACTACCAGTCAAAAGTTTTTGAACAGTAAGATTTTTAAAGTTTTTTAAAGAATTCTCTTCTGCTCACCAAGCCTGCATTTATTTGATGCAAAATACAGAATTATAAAATATTTTTACTATTTAAAATAACTATTTTCTATTTGAATATTTTTTTTTAAGTAATTTATTCCTGTGATCAAAACTATATTTTCAGCATCATTACTCCAGTCTTCAGTGTCACACGATTCTTCAGAAATCATTCTAATATGCTGATTTGCTGTTCAAGAAACATTTTTTTTATTATTATTGTTATCAATATTTAAAACAGTTGAGTAAATTGTTTCAGGATTCTTTGATGAATAAAAAGATCCAAATATCAGCATTTATCTGAAATAAAAAGCTTTTGTAACATTATACACTATACCATTAAAAAGCTTGGAGTCAGTATAATTTTTTTGATGATAGAAATTAATACTTTTATTTAGCAAAGATGCTTCAAATTGATCAAACGTAATGATAAAGACATTTATAATGTTACAAAAGATTTTTATTTTAGATAAATGCTGTTCTTCTAAACCTTCTATTCATCAAAAATTCCTACTCAGCTGTTTTCAACATAATAATAATAATAATAATAATAATAATAAGCAGCAAATCAGAATATTAGAATGATTTCTGAAGGATCATGTGACTATGAAATTATCCTAAAAAAATCAGCTTTGAAATCATAGAAATAAATACATTAAATACATACATTTTAAAATATATTCAAATAAAATATTTCTAAATTTTAAGTTTTTTGCTGTACTTTGGATAAAAAAAATAAATGCAGGCTCTATGAGCAGAAGAGACTTCCGTAAAAACATTAAAAATCTCACTGTTCAAAAACTTTTGACTGGTAGTGTATGTTCAAATATTTCAAATGCATCACCCTTGTGACAGTAAGCGCTTTCTCGTGATAGAGCGCTTGTCCCAAAAGTGGCTCCCTGTAGGTTTCGTCTACATCCACCATTGCCTGTCAGGAAAAGCAGGAAAAAAGAGAAAAATGTTTAATTTATTAATGATTATTAGTAGTTAAAATAATATTATTTAATACTTACCAGGTTCCAAAACTTATCAAATGCCACCACAAAGCCAGAACACACTCCCCGGAGTCCTTTAAAGGTCCGGATGTGAACTTTGACTCTGATTTTCTCCTGAACACATCTGTTTAGCTGTCCTAATGGACTGCCCGTGTGCACTGCAAAAAAGAGACAGAGCCTGGTGAGCTAACTACATAGAAAGCATTTTTTTTGTTGTGAATCAACAGGTATGTGTTTATCATCGTCTTGTGACCTAGACAGTAAAGAGAGAAACATACGTGGCATTCTGGTAAGCACATTTTTAGCCGTTTTTCGCTGTCGAGGGGGCCGTTTGACTCCGCTTCCCTCTCCCTCCTCAACCGGGTTGTTCACCATGAGTCTCTTCAGCCTTTCTATCCTCTCCGGGTCTGCTTTACCCTTCTGTGCTTTTCTGAGTCTTTTCTCGACATTTTCGGGTTTCGCTCGACCTCGGCCGCCTTTCAGGAAGCTCTCATATTCGGCGATGTTATTAAAGCACTTGATATTGGGGTAAGGCAGTTGCACCTGTGGGGAATACAAAACGAGCAGAGGGTCAAACTTATCCGAACTGATGTCCAGCTTAGTTTCGATATCATCTTCGTCAGTTTCTCTTTTTTGACTGGAGGTCTCGGTTGTGGTTTGTTGGTCAGAAGTTTGGGAAGGTGCTGAACAGCGCTCACTTTCTGACTGTCTCTCACCCTCCTCCATTTTTGAATGAGCCGCAGACTGTGCGGGGAATCATGGGTAACTTTTCTGTGTGAAGCCGACGATGAAAACCATCGATGACGTAAAGTTTTCCTGTCAAATATACTAGTACATTATTACTCTTATAGCTTTTAAAACAGTTTATTTATTTAATCTTTATTATTATTATTATTATTATTATTATTATTATTATTATTATTATTATTATTATTTTGTTATTTATTTATTATATATAGTCAAACCAAAATTTAATCTTTTATTTAATCTTTATTATTATTGTTATTATTATTATTATTATTTTGTTATTTATTTATTATATATAGTCAAACCAAAATTTAATCTTTTATTTAATCTTTATTATTATTATTATTATTATTATTATTATTATTATGTTATTTATTTATTATATATAGTCAAACCAAAATGTAATCTTTTATTTAATCTTTATTATTATTATTATTATTATTATTGTTATTTTGTTATTTATTTATTATATATATAGTCAAACCAAAATGTAATCTTTTATTTAATCTTTATTTTATTATTATTATTATTATTATTATTATTATGTTATTTATTTATTATATATAGTCAAACCAAAATTTTATCTTTTATTTAATCTTTATTATTATTATTATTATTATTATTATTTTGTTATTTATTATATATAGTCAAACCAAAATTTAATCTTTTATTTAATCTTTATTATTATTAATAATATGATTATTATTATTATCATTATTATTATTATTTTGTTATTTATTTATTATATATAGTCAAACCAAAATTTATTAGACACCTTCAACATTTCTCACATTATCACAGTTTATTCGCTATTGTTTGAAAATGGTAATAAAATATGACAAGAAAACTGTGTTGAACAAATTCATCTTGACAGTGTCAGAACACTTTGATAAAAAGGTATGTAATGGATTTCAATCAACTAAAAACTGTTAGTATGACAATATTTACACGACTATTAATACAAGAAATGCTTAATTTTGTCCTGTCAGTGGTGTAAAAAGGTCACATTAGCAAAAAACACTTAAGCAAAACAAGGTTGGGTCAAGTGTCTAAATAATTTTTGGTCCCAATTTTTTTTCTCAATTTTACTGTTAGTCCACTGTATGAAGAATTTTTTGCATATACATCACATTTTACTTTATTTTGCTATCCTCACTTACATAAATGAACTATGGTGACCTGCACCCACTAGTATATATCCACAGATATATCAAAAATTATATCTGGTGTCTGAATAATTTTTGGTTATAAATTATATAAATAGTGATTAGCTTGTAATGTCACTTCTTTGTGCGTAATTTTGATATGTTCTGTACTTATATATTTGGTACTTTGGCATTAATTAAAAAGAAATTTAAGTTTATTAAAAATTATTAAAAATAAAAAAATAACAAAATTACTACAAATAAAAATAATAAAAACATAAACACACAAAAAAAAAACATAAAAACAAAAACTAAACTCAATTATACCAAAATAACACTGATTTGTAAGTAACTATTTGTGATTTTTACCCTCCTGTTGTATTGTTTTTGTCAAGGACGAATATTATCCACATACATTATTTTTCTTTATTATCTCTTAAATAAACAGATTGCTGAATAGATAAATTATAAACAATATAATTATAAATAAAAATATTGTTATAAATATTATGATTTAATTATTTGTATTATTATTGTGTATTTTTAATTTCTGAATAATATTTTTAATTCTACTTATTTAAATCTTATTTCTAGTCTATGTATGTGTGTACCCAAAGCTTTTGGAAACTACAACAAATTTCTTTTCTTTTTTCTTTTCTTTTTTTATTATGCTTTGACAACAACATATACAATGAAAGGGAAGCAAGAAAAAAAAAAACAGATAAAAATACATCAACTAAAAGAAAATAAATAAAATAACCAAAAAACAGCCACAATAGTACAATAGTTACTATTCAAATACAATTTCTTGAAAGATTATGAAAAGAGGTTTTTATTTGAAAACTTACACCTATGAATATGATATCTGACTAATAAAATAATCAGCCTTAATTTCAAACATGATGATCATACTTTAAATATCCAAAAATTATATTTTCACAGTAACGCACTTTTTGTGTGTTTGTGCACACTTGTTGGCGAATAAAGCTGGTCTGTTACCGCTTCCGCATTCGTTCTCCTCCCCGTCAGTAGGTGGCAGAGCACACTCACACATACAAACTGAACGTACTACACGTAGAAGTATGTGTTCGCGATGTATTGTTCTAAAAGAAAACATTACCGTATCGCGTACACGTTGTTTTTATAAAATCACACAATAGAGAATCAGTATACCAAATGCTGTCCTCTAGGCTAGAAGGATGTTTTAAAGATGTGTGGCTCAGCTTTCGATTTAAGTTACGGTGCTGTGTTGCAATAACCCATAATAGGAAAATGCTGTGTGAAGAATACCAGAAAATGAGGGATCCGTTAGTATTCCTTCAAGAGTCAAGTATATAAATTACTGGTGTGGATACGTGAACAACTGTTGATGTGAAGAGAATGTCTGTGGATATAAAACAAACATGATGCTACGACAAAACAGCTGATCTTAAAGTGGACGTGGAGACTTTGTCAGCACTCTGGACATTCCTGTAAGAAACATATCATCTTAACAAGAGCTACGTTCTAGTATTATGAATTAAAGATCATTTATTAATATATACACTATATTTATTAACAGTACACCACTGTTTTGTTTTACTAGGTTTTCATTAGAAATGGAGTTTCCAGGACACAGTCAGCAGCTCCTGTCCAGCTTGCGCTCTCAGCGTCTTCAAGGTTTCCTATGTGACTGCACGGTGCAGGTCGGCCCGACTCGTTTCGGAGCCCACCGTGCCGTATTGGCCTCTTTCTCCCCATTCTTCCATATGTTTTACTCTGATCAGTCAATGGGGAACACCAGCACAATCAACGGAGGACCACAAAGAGACACAGTTACAATTAATGGAGATATCGTGACCCCTCAAGCCTTCGGACTCCTCCTTGATTTCATGTACGAAGGGGTTTTGCGATTAGCGCCTCACCCTCCTCCAGAGGACGTCCTTGCCGCAGCCAGCTTCCTACATATGAACGACGTGGTACGAGTTTGCAAAAGACGTCTGCAGGGTCGAGGACTGGCTGAGGCGGATAGTACAAGAGTAGAAGTTGGAGCAAACGACTCAGCTAAACCTGGAGAGCTTGATGGCTTGGGTGGAGAAGATGCACCTGGTGTAGAAACAGAAAGAGATGGAGGAGTAGCACATTGTCCACAGTCGAGCCAACAGATGTCGGTTTATATCGATACAAAGAGTGAAACACAAGCAGGGATGGCTAATCTTCTCACACACAGTGTGGAGAGTTCAGAAATGGCGGATACGACGCAACCAGGAATGGACTCGCAACCAGCAATAAGTAATTCTTGTTCAGGTCCGTCCACGCATCGTTCTTCACCTAGGCTTGACAAGACAAGAGTATCGGTACGGTCTGCTAGCCTCGAGTCTGCACTTTCAAGTCCATGTAGTACGACAGAACCTGTTGTAGCCACCACAGTTGCTTTGAGCAGTGTGGACAACGCTAGTGCTGCTCAAGAACATGAACCTAGCGTTTTCATACAGGCACAAACACTTAAACCTCAATTCCAGAATAAAGGTACTGGAAATCCAGGAACTTCACAAAACGCTTCACAAAACAATCAGATCCAGAATGAAAGCAGACATGAGAATGCATTGCACAATGCAAGAAGCACGCAAAATAAGCGTAAAAAAACAAAATCAAGGGAGGAAAACGAAGACCGCTTTAAAGTTAAAGTGGAGGCTATTGTGATTTCGGATGAGGAGTCTGATGATGTAGATGAGACGGTGGTAATGGACGACGACCCGAGTAGAAATGCAGATTTAGATCACGCCGATGATTATGATGATAGTAACCATGATGTTGAGGAGCTGACTGATACTCAGTTTATACCTGCACACCCGCTAATTCATCTTCCACATCAAGAACCTCTTTCTTTCCCTCCCTCACCGCAAGGTCCTAATACTTCCACAGCAGAAACCACCAGCTTTTCTTCAGCACTTTTTCCAGCCAATTCGCAGCCGGAGCAGCAGGCCATGTACCTTGAGGAATTTCATGACTCACTTGGGAGTTACGTCGAGGACGTGCCAACTTGTAACACTTGCGGGAAGACTTTTTCCTGTGCTTATACCCTGAGGAGACATGCCATTGTGCATACTAGGGAGCGACCTTATGAGTGCAGCTACTGTTACCGCAGTTACACGCAGTCGGGAGACTTGTACAGGCACATCAGAAAGGCACACGATCACGGCTTACCAGTTAAACGCAGCAGAGTTGAGTCAGACCCTCCACCGTCACCACCACCTCCTCAACCTCCCCAGACGTAGCCCTCATTTATGGCTTAATCCTTTATACAGGTCCTTTAAAAGTATGAAATACTGCAGAAGGCTTTTACAAATATCACAAAATCTTGCCACATCTATATTTTGTGGCTCATGCCTCAAAATGGCAAATGTGACTGCTGCTGTGCCATTTACAAACAGAACCAATGGTATTGAAAAAAGGTTTTTGGTGTTGATTCATATTTGTAATGTTGCACAACCCGGTTTTAATATTCATTGCTAAAAGATATTGTTTTTATATAAAGATAGGCAGTGTAAGTCAATTTGAATTGGTGTGGTTCGAGCACGCCAGCCTGGTATATTACAACAACCATTTAATAGGTACCTAATCACATTCATGCTGGCGTTTTACAGTTTAAAATGTCATGTTTATGTCTCTTATGGAATATTGTAGCTGTTATATCAAGAAATGAGCATTAAGATCCATTAGAGCAGATAAATGACTATATCACTACAATGACGAATTTTGCTGTGTTTGTGTTTGTGCATTTTTGTGAGCGTGAAAGATGTTGAGACTTTTAAATATACTACCAGTCAAAAGTTTTTGAACATTTTTTAAGTTTTTTTAAGACGTTTCTTCTGCTCACTAAGCCTGCCTTTATTTGATCCAAAGTACAGTAATATCGTTGCGCTTTAAAATAATTTTCTATTTCAGTATATTTAAAAATGTAATTTATTCATGTGATTTCAAAGCTTAATTTTTAGCATCATTACTTCAGTCACATGGTCCTCCAGAAATCATTCTAATATTATGATTTGCTGCTCAAAAAACATTAAGCATCATTTTTAATCTATTTAAAGCATCCTTGCTAAATAAAAGTATTCTAAAAAATACTATAGTTCTATAGTTTCATCCCAAAAATTGTCCTATTCATCAAAGAATGCTGAAAAAATGTACTTAACTTTTTTAAATATTAATAGAAATAATAAATATTTTTTGAACAGCAAATCAGCATATTAGAATGACTTTTTTGAAGGATCATGTGACACTGAAGACTGGAGTAATGATGCTGAAAATTTAGCTTTGATCACAGGAATAAATTACATTTTTAAATATATTTAAATAGAAAGCAGCTATTTTAAATAGTAAAAATATTTTACAGTTTTACTGCTTTTACTGCACTTTGGATCAAGTAAATGCAGGCTTGGTGAGCAAAAGAGACTTATTAAAAAATTAAAAATCTTACTGTTCAAAAACTTATGACTGGTAGTGTAGGTGCTATAAATTACACACCAGCTTTCAGTGCTTTTGAGATCGGTTCAATTATTTGTTGTGAAATATTTAGAGAACTACACTATTGTTCAAAAGTTTGGGGTCAGTAAGATTTTTTAAAATTTTAAATTAGTACTTTTATTCAGAAAGGACGCAATAAATTGATCAAAAGTCAAAGTAAAAACATTTAGAAAATAACAAAAGATTATGTTGCAAATAAAAGCTTTCTATTCATCAAAGAATTCTGAAAAAACATATCACGGTTTCCAAAAAAATATTAAAGAGCACAGCTGTTTTTAATATTTTTGATAATAGTTTCTTGAGCATATCAGCATTATATTAAAGATATTTTAACATCCTGATATCTGAAGAATCATGTGACACTGAAGACTGGAGTAATGACTCCTGAATTTAGGTTTGCCATCACAGAAATAATTACATTTTAAAATATATTCAAATAAACAGTTATTTTACATTTTGTCTTACTGTATTTTTAATTAAAAAAATGCAGCCTCAGTGAACATAAGAGCCTTCTTTCAAAAATGTACACACCCCAGATGTTTGAATGGTAATGTACGTCAGATCAAAACCTAATATACTGTTAAATAATGGCCAAATATATGTCTGAATTAAAAGTCTGCACAAGGGAGAACAATAAAACAAGACTTTTAATAGTTAGTCATATTGCATTGTGATTCTTGAACATGTGTTTGATAAAAATGGTGGTTGTTACCACAACACTTTAAGTTACTTATTCTGTCTTCCGACAAAGAGTTATTTTCACATTTGTTTAACTGTAACAATGTACTTGAGAAGCAGATCTCCACAATAAAACAATGTCCATTCTCAGTCATCCACTGGTCCATGCATCTGCAGAAAGAGGTTGATATACAAGTTAATTAATACTTCAAGTGTATTGAGAGAAACGTTTTTAGTAAAGCAGATTATAAAGATGGAAAGTGATAAATGCGTATCAAAAGATGCTCACTGCCTCTGCTATCTGAGGCCATGTCATCGCCATCACAACTCCATCATCAGATGTGGGAGGCGTCTCCAAATTCCAGTATGTGAAATGATGGAACACTGAAGAAACTTTAACTACTCTGTCCTAAAAACAAGACGTTTAAGAATTAGTGTGCTAAAAAGTACATGTAGAAATTCATACAAGTGGATAAGTGCAGGTACCTCTTGATCAGATGCAGGCTTCTGGACCTCTTTTAGCACTACTCCTGTGTATCCTTTTGGGCAATGCAATTCCTGACCCTTCAGCCCCCGACCTCTGAATGACACTGACGTTTCTGCAGAACACAGTCTTATCTTTATCGGGTGGAGCCTTTCAGCTTGTTTCATTGTAAAGGTGTGTACTTATATTTGACTAACCGTGTTTGCGTTCCTTTACAGTGGGATTAAAGAACTTGAAGACTCCAGCAGGTCCATCATGCTCGATTTCACAAGGTAACAAGTGGATCTGTGGTTTGTCAGCTTGCTTGAGGGAATCAAGCCGGATAGCTGTCACACAACTGTTTTCTGACATCTAGTAAAACAAAGAGTGCAAAGCACATGTGACAATTGCCAGCATTGTTATTTCATTAATACATAACCAGCTATTGTGACAACATGCCCCACTATAAGGTTACAATTACTATTTTGACCATATAATAATAGAGTTGTGAGCTTAGATATGCCTCCTACAATAAACTAACGTTACTCAGAATATTTTCCAGTTTATATAACGCTATAAGATCGTAGAAAAAGCTATTTATATCTATAACTTGTGCAGATATCTTTTTTTTTTTTTTTTTTTTTTTTTATTGCAAATTCAAATATTACAATAATGAAGATGTAACACGGGGCATACGGACATCAAAAAAAAAAAAAAAAAAAAAAAAAAAAAAAAATCAAAGATGTTGTACAACTGACTCAAGGATTTAAAAAGTTTTAGAAGCCTTTGAGTTCAATAGACTTTAAATCAGATGAAAACAATCTAAAGTTAAGTTTACAATGGCTTTATGAAGGTGAAATTTACCCAGAAGACAAAGCAATAATACAGTATGGACAAGATTACTGTCTTTAGAATGAAAGTCAGACCAAAAAAATTAAAGGTTCTGTCATTTCTATCATTTTGTTACAACAGAAAGATATTAATGTGGTAACTCTTGACCAAAAAGACTTAGAGAATGAGCAATGTGCAGATATCTTACCTTGCTTGTTTTCAGTACTGTTTATAAAGTGTCACGTGGGTCAGCCGCGTTTACTGTGATTGGACGCTCTGTATTTCTTCGCTGCCACGTGGATGTTTTTCGCGGTAAAATCCAAAACATTCTGCCATCTACTGTTTCGATGGTGTCGTCGGATGATGACTCGAAAAAAGACTGTATTTTTAATTTATTGTTATTATTAGCGGTATTTTTTATAATTACAACAATTAACAGATGACAGGGCTTTATAATAACGTCTGTTATATTTTTTATAAGCTCACAACGCATTATTTCCTATTTCCACTCGCTCTACAAGTGTAACACTGATAATATTCCTACTAGGAACTCGAAACTCTCTAGGAACGATATTACTCGCAAGCGATGGTGTCTGGTTTATGTCCATTATTCCTGTAAGGTTCAAATAAGGTTTTGATGGACCCCCCATATTAGTTTGTTTATATAATTAATATATTTACACTATTTTTAAAACGTCTCCAGTGGAAAATGGTTGTAATTCCGTGTTTAAAAGTGCCGCAGCGTCACGCACAGCTGTACAGGTAGGATAACTACAAATAGTTGCTCTCTGAATCTCTGTGGCATAATTTCCTTTGTGTAAATTTAATAAGTTTAATTTAAATAAGAAATCTGTTGATATCAGGTTCTCATTGTTTGAAAATCTAAACAAATATTCCTTTTGCATTTGCTATCAAAAATATATCACACCAAATTCATTTCTTAAAAAGTGTTAGTTGGTCAGTTAATACTGTAAATAGAGTTTGAGTGTTAATGATGTTCCGTGAAACACCCCTGCTGAAAAAAACAAACAAAAACAAAAAAAAGCCAATCAGCTTAGGCTGGTTTTAGCTGTTTTTTTCAGCAGGGATGTTTCATGGAACATCTCAGTATTAACATAAAGAGATACTAATTATAAATCATTAACAATCAATAAAAACTTATTTAATAACTGACCAACTGGTCATAGCTGGTCAGCAGGCCAGCTGGAACAACCAGCTAAAACCAACTTAAACCAGCTTGATCAGCATAGCCAGGCTGGGAGACCAGCTACTTAAACTTTAAACCAGCTAAGACCAGCTAATCAGCTTAGGCTAGGTTAAGCTGTTTTTTCCAGCAAGGATGTGGGTAAATAAGTGTAAGAATAATAGAAAGAATAAGAGTAAGAAAGTGAGTTGCTGTCATGTTGAAACTAGTTAACTTGAATGGTTCGCATGTTTTGTATTTAAAAACGTGCTGGTGTGTTTTTTAGAAAATACCTACAGTCACAAGGCGTTCTGGACCGCAAGTACACTGCACAGAAACACTCAGATGGGACTGTGACCCTTCCAGTCATAGCATCTGTTTTGGCACAACTTGATCTAGTGGCACTAACAAAACATGTCGCACAAGACAGCTTTTGTGAAATTGTTGATATCCAGGTGAGCACAATTATTAAAGATATGTGACCCTGGACCACAAAACTAGTCATATGGTTAATGTATCATCTGAATACATAAGCTTTCCATTGATGTTTGGTTTGTTAGGATAGGGCAATATTTGGCCGAGATACAACTATTTGAAAATCTGGAATCTGAGGGTGTAAAAAAAAAAAAAAGTACTGAGAAAATCGTCTTTAAAGTTGTCCAAATTAAGTTCTTAGCAATGCATATTACTAATCAAAAATCAAGTTTTTATATATTTACCGTAGGAAATTTACAAAATATCTTCATGGAACATGATCTTTACTTAATATCCTAATTATTTTTGGCATAAAATAAAAATCGATAATTTTGACCTATACAATGTGTTGTTGGCTATTGCTACAAATATACCCATGCTACTTACGACTGGTTTTGTGGTCCAGGGTCACATACTGTATATGCTTTGCACCCAATTCACTCTACATATGAACATCAGTAGATCTGCTTTTATTTTAGGCTCCCTCATTATCAAAGAAGGAAAAAGTTCAGTCTTTTCATAAGAGGCTTATAGAGACTGCACAGTCCTTGTTGATTTCTAAACGAGAGAAATGGAATGAGGATCTGGAGAGAGACATTCCTAGCCGATGGCAGTGCCATGGAGATCTTGTCCTGTTTAGCGAAGGCTGCTTCTCTAATGCTATATGGAAAGAAATAGGTGGGTAATAATGAATCTGAGACCCTGACTAGGTCAGATTTTGTATGTAAAATAATTCAATTGTATATCCTCAACGTTTAATTTATCCTAGAATAACATCTCATAGTAACTCATATCTCATAATATTTTACATTGCTTACTTGATAAACATTTTCAAGCATGTTCTTACTTTTTATGTGTTTTAGGATCTGAGTTCTGGACTGCAGTTGCCCAGACACTGGGAGTGAAACGTTTAGCACAAATTAAAAAAATCTCCCAGGATGGTTATCGCACACCTATAGTGACAATGCTTTTAGGAGACAGCAGCTATGTAACACACATTGATAACCACATTAGGTAATTTATATATCATGTTATTTGGGAAATAAAGAACTTAATATATTAAACAAATATTAAATGAATTAATCTGTCTGACTGAAATTTCAGGTATGAGTTTGATGTCACCAAGTGCATGTTCTCTTCTGGGAATATCACAGAGAAGCTCAGAATAGCCTCCTTTGACTGCAGTGGAGAGACTGTGGTTGATTTATACGCAGGTAAAAGCAATGCAGTGTGTACTATTGGAATGGGTTGGAATGTGAATGATTAATTTTTAATCACTCAAGATGTTTGATCGAATTTTGCCCCATTGTCCAGGGATTGGTTACTTCACTCTTCCATATCTGGTACATGCTAAGGCTTCTCATGTGCATGCATGTGAATGGAACCCAGATGCTGTAAAAGCTCTACAGAGAAACCTGCAGATCAACGGTGTGTCAGACCGCTGCACTGTCCATCAAGGAGACAACAGACAGGTCAGGATAACAGCTTGTACACTGAAATACAAAAGTGCTGATTAACATATATTCACATCACGTTACTTACTAAAATTTCAGAAAAAAAAAAAATTGTTGTGAGTTAAGACCTTAAAAAATAGCCATAAATCAGAGTAGAAAATCTTACATTTGTTAAGTCCTTAGATTTTTTTTTTTTTTTTACCAATTCAAATATCTAAATATCTTCAAATCAAGAAGCATTTACTTGAGATGCAAAATGAAGATATCAAGTCTTGTTTTCTGAGAAATTTAACAAAATTGAAGTTATGTATTTAAGTAAGGTTCTTGTTTTAATCATGAACACTTATGTCATTTTGGCTTTTTGCACATCTGGTCAGTTGAATTAATATACTTTTGGACATCCTTTTTAGCTTCCATTACGTGATCTTGCCGATCGAGTGAATTTGGGCCTGATACCAAGTTCGGAGGAGGGATGGCCAGTGGCATGTCATCTGCTAAAGAGAGACACTGGTGGAATGCTGCATATTCATCAAAATGTCACCACACCTTTGCACCATGAACCACCTGAACATTCATCTGCAATAGATGTTGAAAAAGGCTCTTCTATGGAAGAATCTTCTCCAAGGATCCAGAGAGATATGCAAGTATGGACTGCCTGGGCTTCAGACACAGCCAGACGCATCTGTACACTCTTGTCAGATATCACTGGAAGCAAATGGAGGACAAATATCAAGCACATAGAGCATGTGAAGACATACGCACCACATATCAGTCATATAGTTCTAGACTTGGAGTGTAAACCTCTCTGATAAACACATTCAGTCATGTATAAAGTTGTTTTAATTTTAATTTGAGTCTATGATTAAAGCTTTAATTGCTGAATTTTTGCTTTGTGTGTGTGTTTGAGATGCAAAATTATAATAGTGGTTTGTTTTTAAAAATCTGTCTGTGGTGTTGGTTACTGTTCACTTATGAACACTGAACACATATACAGTTAAGGTCAAAAGTTAATATACACCTTGCAATAATAGGGATCATACAAAATGCATGTTGTTTTTTAATTTAGTACTGACCTGAATAAGATATTTAACATAAAAGATGTTTACATATAGTCCACAAGTAAATATAATAGTTGAATTTATAAAAATAACCCAGTTCAAGTTTACGTACACTTGATTCTTAATAATCTGTGGTTACTTGAATGATCCACAATGTTTTTTTTTTTTTTTTTTTGGTTATAGTTGTTTATGAGTCCCTTGTTTGTCCTGAACAGTTAAACTGCTGTTCTTCAGAAAAAAAAAATCCTTCAGGTATCACAAATTCTTTGGTTTTTCAGCATTTTTGTGCATTTTTAACCCTTTCCAACAATGACTGCATGATTTTGAGATCCATCTTTTCACACAGAGGACAACTGAAGGACTCATATGCAGCTATTACAGAAGGTTCAAACACTCACTGATGCTTCAGAAGGAAACATGATGCATTAAGAGCTTTTTTAATTTGAAGATCAGGGTAAGTTTATCTTGCCTTGACTTCTGGGAAACATGTAAGCATCTTCTGTAGCTTCTGAAGGGTAGTACTAAATAAAAGGCAAAATAAGAAGGCAAAAATAAGAAAAAATGTATACATCCTCATTCTGTTCAAAAGTTACACCCCTGGCTCTTAATGCATAATTTTTGTTCTAAAGCATCACTCAGCGTTTGAACCTTCTGTAATAGTTGCATATGAGTCCCCCAGTTGTCCAAATCAAGGGGTTCAAATACACAAAAATCCTGAAAAAACAAAAAAAAAAACTGTGTGACCTGAAGGATTTTTATGAAGAACACCAGGCAGTTTAACTGTTCAGGACAAACAAGGGACTCATGAAGAACTGTCACTAAAAAAAAAAAAAAAGAAAGAAAAGAAAAAAAATCTGTGGATCATTCAGGTAACAACACTGTGTTAAGAATCAAGCGTATGTAAACTTGAACGGGGTTATTTTTATAAATTCAGCTATTATTTTATGTGAAATATATTATTCAAGTCAGTACTAAATAAACAGTAACATGCATTTTGCCGGAACTATTCGTTTTTCTTCATTTTTAAAACCCAAAACAGCTTTGCATATATATAAAAGTTTCTTTGTCATTACTACAGCGCTTAAAAGGTTCCAGTACGTTTCAAAAAAGAAATTCTACACATTATAAACGTCTTTTATTTTGTTATTGGCAAAATTTTAAGATGTTCTCCAAGCTTCACATCAGTTTAAATCTTAAAATACTGGACCAAAAGCAATATGTGATTTCTGCCCAATGACCTCCATTCGAAGGAGGAAACGCTGACGTCTGCGCGCATCGTGGACGCGCACCTGTTGCACGGTGATCCAGCGTCTCTGACGCGCAGAGCTGCGGTGACTGAAAAGTTTCCGTTTGTTCCGGGACGACGTTTATTTGGCAGGGCTGGAAGTCAGTGAGCTCGCAGAGAGAAGGGAACGAGAGAAAGAGTGTGGGAAAATCCTGCGCTATTGGTAAGCGAACATTTGAAGCACATTTGAAGAGATTTTGTTTGACATGTTAGGGATCTAACGTTATTTTGTAAACGACAAACTGTACTAACACTGTTTATGTCTATGTTGAACAATGCTTCGTTATGAGACACAACGAGTAGAGAGTTTCCCACTTGTTGTTATTATGCCTCGATATAGTCACTTTTATTTTAAGATCTTAAAGTCTGCTTACATTCGTGCTTTATTTTCCTGTACGCTAACTGTTATTTCCTCTGCGTTAACTATTACTTTACTGTTAAATAGACTCTTTTTATAGATAATGTTGGATAATTTAATGAAGTGAATTTAATGTCATTGTTTGTTGTCCAAATTCTTCATATCTATATCAGAAAGTCCATTCATTGTGCTTCTCACTTTAATCCTTTCTATTTTCCTCAAACATTCAAAGAATGAGGAACACTTTTGTTATGAAGGTCCATTTGTTTTGGATAGACCAAACCAGTCTTAATTGAAGGTTATTGGATATGTATGTTCTTTTTTCTTTTCTCACACATTTGCTACCAGTTGGACTCAAGGGACTTTTACAAGGCTCTTGGTTGCTACCAAGAAATAATAATCATAAATGGTTAATTTAAAAAAATAAAAAAGGTTTTCAAAGGTTTGCTAAAGACCTCCACCCATGGTTGTGTGTCCATAAAGGGCGGTAACTCTTGTGATATGCTGACTGCATGTTGTTTTCCTCTTTTCTTAATGACATTCCGGTGCTTGGCCCCTTTTCCCAGGCTCTGTTGGCCTTTAGTTATTCTCAAACAACATAAATTTTATTGATTTGCTGTCCATAATTTTACCAGCGACAAATCAAAACAAGGTTCTCATGCTCTCCGGTCAGAACATTATTTTTGTCCTTTCAGTAAGAACATGATGAGAAGCCGTCACCTATATTTTTGCAAACTGTCTGTCTTTGCTTGGCTTGATTTATTAAATGATTTACTAATGCTAATATACTTGATTTATGTGGTAGATGCCTGGATGTGAATAGCTCTACTTCCCTGCAGCGATATTGACATTGCGAGCTATTGGTAACCAACTAATTTGCATGTGGAGCTGCATGTCACAGGGTGTCCTTGTGTTGTCTAATTACTCAGCTCCTGCAGGGAGGTGTTGAGGAGCCTGTGACATACTGACACTGACAGACACTACATGGAGGAACTGTGAAAGGTCACTCCCTGTATTTGTCAGTTCTGCCCTGTCTCCAGGTCTCTACCCTTTTTACAAACAGCAGGACTTCCTTTATTTGTGTAACACTCTCATTATACATTAGTCTCATCTCTGAAAGGCAAATGACCTCTTTTTGGTTGAGTAAGCTTCTGTATTGTCACTGGTATGTTACTCGGTAAGCGGTTGTATGTGGTTCTACACGTTTCTGTAATTCGCATTTGTGTTAACACTGAATATAATTTGTTGACTTAATGCATCCAGAGACATTTGTTTTTTTATTCCTTAGAAGCAGGGCTTGACTCTCAAGGATGGTGCAGAACATGGAGATAAACGTGTCCTTCCTGACTGAGTCTGAGCAAGAATTCATTCTAGAAGTCCTTCGGCGGGATGAGGAGCTGCGGCGCTTGGAGGACCTCCGCGTGAAGTGAGTGTCACATTACACCAGTCTTTAGTGTCGCATGATTCTTCAGAAATCATTTTAATATGCTGATTTGCTGTTCAAGAAACATTTTTTTTATTATTATTATCAATATTTAAAATAGTTAAGTATATATTTTTTTCAGGATTCTTTGATGAATAGGAAGATCCAAAGATCAGTATTTATCTGAAATAAAAGCTTTTGTAACATTATACTATTATGCCATTCAAAAGCTTGGAGTCAGTATAATTTTTGTTTTTGGGGGGGAAAGGAATGATAGAAATGAATACTTTTAATTAGCAAGGATGCTTTAAATTGATCAAAAGTGATGATAAAGACATTTATAATGTTATAAATGCTGTTCTTCTGAACTTTCTATTCATCAAAGAAACCTGCGTAAATTCTGCTCAGCTGTTTTCAACATAATAATAATAATGCTAAATGTTTTTGAGCAGCAAATCAGAATACTAGAATGATTTCTGAAGGATCATGTGACTGGAGTAATGATGCTAAAAAATTTAGCTTTGAAAGCATAAGAATAAAATACATTTGAAAATACATTCAAATAGAAAACCATTTATTTAAATAGTAAAAATATTTCAAAATTTTACTGTTTTTGCTGTGATCAGAAGAGACTTCTTTAAAAAAAAAATTAAAAACTGTTGACTGGTAGTGTACCTATAACAAGAACTATATTATTAGATTCTGATTGGCCATCAATGTTTTTATTGTTTATCAGCTGGAACAACTAGTTATAAAAATGACTCTTCTGTGTCGTTATCGTTATAGCTGTGGTGTGGACTTCCCCATTCTCAAAAAATTAGAACGATTAAGTTATCCTTATAGTTATCGTCCTTTGTGCAAAAAAGCCTTTATACTCTATTTTGTACCCTGCAAAAATTATGGAGAATAAATAAATGCTATTTTTTGTACTCTTAGGAAGCTGAAAGCTGAGTTGCTGGATATCAGAAGAAAGGGTGCGAAACGTAGCAGTGGGAAATACAGTGAGCGCAGCTGTGGCCGCTGCCAAGAGCCTATGGGCCTTCTGACCCGCAACGGTAGCCAGTGCAGAGTATGCAAACATCAGGTTTGCAGAAATTGTCAATCTGCTCGACCCAATGGATCTTGGATGTGCACAGTATGCGCCAAAGAGATGTGAGTGTGCACCCCATGACTCCCAGCATCCCTCTCGTTGGCCTCAGTACACTTAGAACCCTTATTATTAAGAGACACATTAGACTGGAAAATGAGGCCCTTGCTTAATGGAAAAGGTTAATGTTCAACAGAAACTCAACTTTGTTTTTTTTTCTCTCAGAGATCTGAAGATGAGCACCGGAGACTGGTTCTTTGACGAGAGGGTTAACCGCTACTCCACAGTTCCTGGACATGACTTAGTCCGAGTTTCCCTCAGGAAAAGGCCTTTGGGTGAGTACAGGAAACAGATGCCAGACAGTCTGATACTGCAGTGTGAACTTGAACGTTTTGTTTTTATAAAGGGTGGAATGTAGATTTTCTTTGTGTGTACACAACGAGGAGAGGACATAGGAATAATCCTCCTGTTTGCTAAAATGGCTGGTAGTGTTTTGAGATTAATCATTATACAAACTCACTTCCCCATTTTAAAAATGACATCTTTCTGTTGTAGGTAAAAAGCATGAGACAACTGGGGAAATGCTGTTAAACAGAGCGGAGCTGAATTCCAGCCAAACCGTACCTATCCCCAGGCCAAGACTAAAAGACATCGCACTAGCAAATAAGAGGTGTGTCATCATTAGCACTTATGTAGTCTTATGTTTCTACTGAGCAAATATTGTGATGTTCTTTATCATTTTAATATTTACTATTTAATTTAAATATTTACTGTATTAACCCCTTGTATTATTGTAACCTATATACTGTCATTTTGACTGCAAACCACCCACACATTTTAGAGATTATTCACAGTCTCCACAGCCTTTTTGCATGCATTTTTGACTTAATGACATTTGGTTACGAGACACAAAAACAAATACATTTCATAATGTACATAATGTCCAACCTGTTTGTTTGAGATCTTATCATTGTTGTGTTCCACAGGAAAAAAGCATGTAGGTTTATAATGATGTTAGGATGGGTAAAAGTAAATTTGCATTTTTGAGTGTACTATTTCTCCAGCTATGCAATGCCAGTATGGTTTAGATGTTTTAATGATTTATTAGGATGGCATATTTATCTAGCATTCTATACTTTATCCTGTCCAATTCTTTCAGCTCATCTCTTGAGACTTATGAGGCATTTAATGTGCAAGAGCAACAACGTAGCGACACAGAATCAATAGAAAAAGCCAGTCTGAGCGGCAGCAGTCGTGCTGAGACTGAATCATCCCACAGTACCCCCATAACGCAAAGGTAAGATCTGAGTCTGAGATGCAGAAATCCATGACTTGTGATGTAGCAGTGTAATGTAAGCCTCTGATTTGCATCTAGAAAAGACGAACCGACAGACAAGAGTAGTCCAGCAGGCTCTGCGATGTCCACCCTAATGGTCCCCACTAATAGTGACAGTCCATCTACCACTGAGACAGTAAGTGTTTATTTATAGCTTACCCTGTTTGGCCATATGCTTTCCCTGTCCCAGTTCTGTTCATGTGTCACCTATTATCTTGAATTTCCACTAAATTAAGGCCTCATTAATTCACCACATGAATGCCTGCTCTGACTCCTTGCGTGACGTGGATGGACTTTTCAAGAAAAGTGTCAGAAGAGTGCACAAACTATCAGGTATTAGTATATGCTACTGCTTAAAAGTCTGTGATCAGCATGTTTTAAAAGTATTTAATACTTTTATCCAGCAAAGAAACATTAAGTTGATACGAACTGACAGTGAAGTAATTTGAAGTAAAAATTATGCTGTTCTTTCTATTTTTCAAATCATTCTCAGAAAATTTATAATGGTTTTCTACAAAAATAATAAGGAGCAAAACCTTTTTCACAATTGCTAATAATAATACATCTTTCTAAATACCAAATCAGCATGTTTGAATGATTTCTGAAGGTGACACTGAGGATTGGACACTGAGGAAAAATTTAGCTTTGCCATCACAGGAATAAATTACATCTTAAAATGTATTCAAATAGAAAATGGTTAGTTTAAATGTAATATTATCATTTGATTAATGCATTCTTGGTGAGCCTAAGACACTCTTTAATAAAAACATGACAAAATCTTTTGACCCCAAACACAAGTGTAAATTTATTTTATTTATTTATTTATTAGGGGTTCAAGCGTGTAATTGTTAGAATGGCCAAGGATCAGCAATCTCCATGTAAAAGTGATCGGGTAGACCAAACCGTAAGTCGTAGAGATCTGTAATTTGGAAGGATGGTAGTACTCACACCGTCTACAACGTCACCAAGGCTCGCCCCAATTGGCCTTATTGGGGCACTACAGCAATCAAAAGTACAAAATCGCTGACAACTTTTTGGATATTCTGCATTTTTTGAAAAACCTACTTTTATGAATTGGCCCTAGGTTTTTCGCCCAATTGGAACCATACCAGTGCAGGAAGATTCTCTGGAGAGTGAATATCAATAATTATCAAAAAAAAAAACCTTTCGACTCTCCGTTGCGAAAGGATGCCAAAACGTTTGAAAGGGAAAGGACTGCCTTTACTAAAACAGCTATAACTTTTGATCGTAATGAGATATCTTTGCCAAACTCAACGTGTATGTAAAAGCTAAATTTGAAGTCACATGGAAAAAAAGTCACAGAGCTTGGCCACTTGGTGGCACCATAAGAGGGGGAAAAACATAAAAATGACCACAAATACATGCACGGTGCACACTGTCCTGGTCCAAAGTGCCACAAGTTGCTATTAGGATATTTGCGTATCTCAAAAAACATGGGCGCATAGGCTGATGAACTTTGAGCACCTATTAGACAAGGTTACCAGAGGTTGATCGTAACGAAACTCTAAAGTTCTATGAGAAATTTGAAAGAAATTGGCCACTGGGGAGCAACATCGCATTTTTCAAAGCCGTAAACGATTGTATATTGCGTCGTTTTTCACACATACACATGATATTTGTATCATACGATAGACCTCCTCTTTCTGAACAACTTTGCCTCTAGAACCACTACTGTCAATCAAACCGTTTGTTAAATGATTGAGAAAATGTAAAAAGCTTATTTTTGTGAACTTTTGCCCACTTTTCGCTCAATCTGGGAAAAAAAAACACTGTAGTACAATTCTCTGGACTCTCTAGGTCAATAATTGTTGAAATTTTCCCGTTTTGGGAAGCCATAACGGGGTCATTTAGAACAGGGGTCTGTCCAAATATACGCTAAAGCCTAAATAAAACTCAAAACTTCACGAAACCTGATGAGCACATACGACAAGTGATTCTAAATGAGCATGCAAAGTTTTAGGGAGATCAGACCACAGGTGGCGCTATAACAGTCATAAATGTTAAAAAACATTTTTTCTATGGTGAATTACCAGGATTTGCCAAAAAATGTTTTTTTAATTGTTGGTTTAGGTAGTTACAGGCTTGCTAAATAACATTCTAATGTTTTTTTCATATGTGCTTAATCGCTGCTTGCAGCTGTATTTTATTTGTTTATTTTACTCTGGGTTTTAAATATGCAGACACTGTTTTGTCATAGATATTAAACCAGCCTCCACGCTTGATTTGCGTGAAGAAGGAACAGAAAGTGCTGCACCCTCTATGGGAGATAGAAGCCAGTCAGTTCCTGGCCTTAATGCTGTGAGTTAATTTCAAGCAAATTCTGTTTTAAATACATTTGCACTGTATAATTCACATCTGCAATCTGAAGTGACCTGATTGGCATGTCTGACTTGTTTCATCAGGATGATGATGAGGAGGAGGAAGATATTGATAACTTGGTGAATATACACAGGCAGAAATTTGGTGATAGCTTGGGAAGTCTGGGAGGCTCGAGGGTAACCCATTTTATTCACAAACTAAATAAAATCAAATACTAGACACTTGAATATGCTAGACAGCTTTTTTTTTTATTCCACAGGCCACTCTTGGTAGTACCATGAGTGTGTACAGTGAAGCAGGAGACTATGACCGTGTGGAAGTGAGTGGAGATATTTACTTCTCTCTCAGCTATGATGAGCCCAGCCAGAGCCTGTATATTGTGGTCCAGGAGTGTAGAGGGCTGGCTTATGCTGATGCAGCAAAAAAGAAGTGCAACCCGTAAGTAGGCCTCCACACAGCATATGCTATGTGATTTCCATGCAATTTCCTGAGAGGGTCTTAGTTCTTGAATGTCTTCCAAGAATAATAATTTTCCACCATGAATCATACCACTGGGTTTCCCCATTACAGAGAGAAAATCACTGCTAAACTAACCCCATTGGTTGATTCCTTTCCACAGATATGTCAAGGCCTACCTCCTCCCAGACAAGAGCAAGAAGAAAACCTCAATCAAACATAGCATCAACCCTAGTTTTAAGGAAACACTGAAGGTATAGTTTCAATAAAATGATTCCCAAATTTTTCATGGTTTAGAACAACATATACTATCAGAAACTGATACCAGCCAGTAATAGCAGCAACACCTGAGTCTATATGCTGTGCTTTAATGGCAGGTAATTAAAATACTGCACACTAACATCAGGTTTCGAATGGGCTTGGTATTGACGGAGAAGATAAGTACACTGTTATCACCGAGTCACAGTCAGACAAATATTAGTTCATATACCTGCCCCATTTTAATCTAGAGCAAACACCATGCAGAGTGCACACAAACAGAGTAAATAAACTGGCCAAACTCTGTTTCATAGTGACAACCTGTCTTGTGCTTGCTTGCTTTAGTATTCCATCAGCCGCACCCAGCTGATGACTCGAACACTACAACTCTCAGTTTGGCACTACGACCGTTTTGGCCGCAATGCATTTCTCGGTGAAGTGGAGGTACCAATGGATAGCCATGATATCGACTCTGCACATCAAGAGTGTATGGCTCTTAGAGGAAAGGTATATGCTTGTTTTGATCAAGGTTCATACAAGGTGCTTAAAGTGCTTGAAGTAGAAGAGTTACTTGAAAAGTATTTATTGAAAGATGATGTATCTATAAAATAAGTGTTTATCTTTTCAATAAGCATATTTATTTTCATGCAAAATTCAACAATTCAAAAAACATCATACTTTTTCGCTTATATCAGTTAATGTCATAAAACGAGCTAAACCGGTAGTAGTACTGGCAGTGTCGTGTAAACATGGCTGAAGATGCGGATAGAGGAACCGATGAACCGAGTCAACTGAGTGAGTCATTTACGCTGGAACCGCTGTAATTGATTCAAACTTGTGACGTTAAACATTCATTTCAAGCGATTCACTAGCAAAAACCTGATCAAATTAAAAGAGCCATTCATTTTCGACATCGCTGGTAATGATTTTAAAAAGCATGTAAAGTGATTGGTGAAACAGAGCTTTTTGAATCTCAGAATCTGTTTAACCACTGTGTCGCAAATTGATTCACTGTTTTGAAGCACTCCAATTAGATTGCGAATCATTTGATTCAGATCAGGACTTCAAATTGTGAATCACGAATCATTTGATTTAGATCGGGACATCGGAACGGGTTCGCAAATTGTATGACTTAGATCAGAAATTCACGTTTTGCGAATTATATGATTTAGATCGGAACTTCGGATTGGGTTCGCAAATCATTTGATTCAGATCAGGACTTCAAATCGTGTATCATGAATCATGTAGATCGAGACTTTGGAGTGGATTCGCAAATCATATAACTTAGATTAGAACTTTGTGTATTGCGAATCACTGATTTAGATCGAAACTTTGCAGATCGCAAGTAATTTGATTTAGATCTGAGCTTTGTAGCAGGTTCGTGAATCATTTCACAAATTATTTGATTCAGATCTAAACTTTGGAGTGTGGAACATGAATCTTTTGATTCAGATGGGAACTTAAGAGCACGGATTGCGAATCATTTGATTCAGATCAGGGCTTCAAATCGTGTATCATGAATCATTAAATTTAGATTGAGACTTAGGAGTTGGGTTTGCGAATGATATGACTTAGATTATAAGTTTGTGTATCATGATTTAGATCGGAACTTCGCAGATTGTGAGTCATTTGATTTAGATCAGAACTTTGGAGCGGGTTCGTGAATCATTTCACAAATCATTTGATTCAGATCGAAACTTCGGAGTGGGTTCGCAACTCTTTTGATTCAGATCAGGACTTCAAATCGTGTATCATGAATCATTTGATTTAGATCGAGACTTCGGAGTAGATTTGCAAATCATATGACTTAGATTAGAACTTTATGTATCACGAATCATTGGTTTAGTTCGGAACTTCGCAGATTGTGAGTCATTTGATTTAGATCAAAACTTTGGAGTGGGTTCGTGAATCAATTCGCAAATCTTTTGATTCAGATCGGAACATCGGAGCACAGAACGTGAATCATTTAATTCAGATCAGGACTTCAAATCGTGTATCATGAATCATTTGCTTTAGATTGAGACTTCAGAGCAAGATAGTGAATCATATGACTTAGATTAGAACTTTGTGTATAGCAAAGCATTGATTTAGATCAGAACTTTGGAGTGGTTTCATGAATCATTTCGCGAATCATTTGATTCAGATCAGGACATCAAATCGTGTTTTATGAATCATTTGATTTAGATCAAGACTTCGGAGCAGGTTCGCAAATCATATGACTTAGATCAGAACTTTGCGTGTTGCAAATCATTAATTTAGATCGGAACTTCACAGATTGTGAGTCATTTGATTTAGATTGGAACTTTGGAGCGGGTTTTTGAATCATTTGGCGAATCATTTGATTCAGATCGAAACTTTGGAGCGGATTTGCTAATCAGATCAGAACTTCAGAGCATGAATCAATTGTTTCAGACAGGACTTCGGAGGGGGTTTGCAGATCTATTTTCTTTTTGTTCTTAAGTTGACATTGCATAGCCTACTTTGCATGGACTTGCCATTTTTTTTTGTTAGTATATTTTTATTTATCTATTTATCTCATTAAGAATTTAAAAGAGAAAGTTTGATAAGTAAGATCGCTGTCCTTGAAAAAAAAAGGTGCTTGCAGAGTCCTGGAATCTCATTTTACAGTATCTGTACGAACCCTGTTGTTTGCTACAGCATCACAATCAATCACTGTAACCAAGTTGTAGTTTTGTTTAGTACAACCTTTACAGTTTTTTTTCTTCCCCTAGGGAGCTGTCCAGCCAGCATCTCCATTCGATCAGTACAAAGGAGAGCTGGTGATTTCACTGAAGTATGTCACAGCAAATAAAACAGAGGACTTTAATGGAAAAGGTGAGGGGAAAACAGCTAACATACCTGTAACATATTTACATAGTAAATTATGTCTCTCTTCTCTACTGAAGGAAAAAAGACCAAACCCAATGGTGCTGAGCTGCACGTGTTAATCAAAGAGGCCAAAAATCTGACCGCCATGAAAGCTGGAGGTGCATGTGATTCCTTTGTGAAAGGGTTTGTAAACATCGGTTTCATTACATCTGTTTTGTTTTAAAAGCCAGTGTTGTGTTGTGTTTATTTCTACTAATAACTCTTTCCTTCAGTTATCTGCTGCCATCAAAGAACAAGTCTTCCTCAAAGAAGAAGACTCCAGTAGTGAAAAAGACGAAGAACCCAAACTACAACCATACATTTGTGTACAACGATCTTAGTCTGCAGCAGCTGAAGGATGTATGTCTAGAGCTCACTGTCTGGGACAGAGAGACCCTGTCTAGCAACGACTTTCTGGGAGGAATTCGCCTCAGCTTGGGAGGAGGCAAGAGCATCGTCTGCTACATATTCCTTTGAGTTGAAATCAATTCAGAAGCCTTTAAAGGGACCGTTCACCCAAAAATGAAAATTCTGTCATTAATTACTCACCTTCATGTCGTTCCAAACCTGTAAGACCTTCGTTCATCTTCGAAACACAACTTAAGTATTATTTATTAAACCTAAGAGCTTTCTGACCCTGCATAGACAGCAACGCAAGTGACATATTCAAGGGCCAGAAAGGTAGTAAGGACATTGATAAAATAGTCCCTGTGACATCAGTGGTTCAACTGTAATGTTATGAAGCTACAAGATCAATTTTTGTGCATGAAGAATACAAAAATAACTACTTTATTCAACAATTTCTTTTCCTCTGTCAGTTTTTGATGCATGTTCAGGAGAGTACCATGATGCATGCATGTGGTGCTGCTAACGCAGGAGCCATGAATGTCACAAAGACTGTTTTAACAATGTCCTTACTACCGTTTTGGGTCTCGAACGTGTCAGTTTTGTTGCTGTCTATGTAGGGTCATAAAGCTCTCGGATTTCATCAAAAATATCTTAACTTGTGTTCTGAAGATGAACAAAGGTCTTACTGGTTTGGAACGACATGAGGTTGAGTAATTAATAACAGAATTTTCATTTTTGGGTGAACTATCCCTTTATTATTTTTTTGTGGAAACCATGATACATTTTTCATGAATAGAAATATGAAAAAACAGCATTTGAAATTGAAATCTTTTGGAACTTAAAGGAATAAATGTCTGAACTGATGTTTGCACAGTGACTATCAAGGACGGCAAGGAAGAGTGGGTGGCAGACTCCACGGGGGAGGAGATCTTGCTGTGGAAGAAGATGATGCAGTACCCCGACTCTTGGGCAGAGGGCACTCTTCCACTGCGCTCATCCATGGGAAAGGGCAAGTAAGGACATTGTGCAACACCCCCCAAAGCTATTATGAGGACAAGGGGTTACACATTCCACAACATTTGTGTTGTGTTGCTGTTGCAGCTGTGGAATATGTGCAGTAATATTTTAAAGACTTTTTAGGTTAAAGCATCTTTTATATTTTTAAACATTTAAGGCAGTTCACAAATAATGACGTGGAAATGTGCAGCATGTATGTGTTAATTTTATTTATTTTCTATAAATGTTGCAGCTAAACAGATTTTTTTCAAATACAACATTATTTGATTGTTCTTAAAATTGGAGACAGTAAATATTTTAGCTTGAATAACACTTTGGTTTTAAATGTAAACTTGATATTTGGTTTAAACAATGTATTTTAATGTCATACTGCTGATTTACTTCATTGTGAGCACCTTCTTTTTAGGAGCTACATGAAAATACCAGCTTTTAATAAATATTAAATATTTTTAAGAATCCACAATGTGTGCTGTGCACTCAGTTATAGATAGTTAAAATTATTTTTCTTCAGAATATGTTTATCTTGGGAACCCCCACCTGGCTTTTTTTTTTTACTTGCAGATTAAAACCCGTTCCAGACTAAATCACATTTCCAGCTGTGATTCTCTCTGAATAATACCTGCAATAAGTCGTTTAAAATAATTGACACACTCTGTCGCTGTAAAGAAAAATCCCACCTATAACATATCTTGAGTTGATCAGTCACAGAAATTCCTGTTCATCTCCAGTCTTTCTAACTCCTCCTCTGTGAGGAGATACTCCTCTGCATATGTGTAGAGCTCATCAGAGGTGGTGGGGTTAACAAAGCGCTCCCGATCCACACCATACTCATCCAGCAGCACCATAGTGAAATACGCTGTAGATATATGCAGTGCCTGTCTGTTACATACAAACAAAAAACACATGCAATCAATAATTAACCACATTTAGATTAGAAACAAACATGCATTGTGGAGAGAATCGGCAAAACATTTTCCTTCAATGTAGAGTCCCTGTTGTTGCAAAAGCGTTTTGTCCAAGTATGTCATGTGGCTTTTATTAAAATAAGGCCTGGTCTTGAATAGAAAATAGACTGGTCAGTGTGTCTCTTCTGGAACTTAAAGGGGTAGTTCACCCAAAAATGAAAATTTGTCACTGAATTGAATTGTTTCGTCATTTGTCACTCACATTCATACTGTTCCAAATCCGTAAGACTTTTGTTCATCTTCAGAACACAAATTAAGATATTTTTGATGAAATCTGATGTCCTTTCTGTTACTGAAGTTACCTTTCTGGGCCTTGAACGTGGTGGTTGCATTGTTGTCTATCCAGGGTCAAAAAGCAATTTGTGTTGCAAAGATGAGCGAAGGTCTTACGGATTTGGAACGATATGAGAGCAATTAATGACAACATTTTCATTTGGGTGAACTATCCCTTTAAAGTCAGCACTGAATCTAGTTTCATTCCATGTTACTTGATATTTAATGAGAAAGCTTAGAATAAGACTTGAATTTATTAATTGGGAACTTGCAGGATGTTAAAAAAGTAAATACGGTTAATTTCATGTTGACTTTGAGTGTTTGTTTGTAATATGACTTCCAAGTAAGCCTTTAAATACAACAGTTAAACACACTGTATTTAACATGTAAACACTACTGTAGGTAATTAGTATGTTACCTAAGACCCTCTATGACTTCAGGCTCTAGTCGCTGTTCTTTGATCCGGCCCACTGCACGAGGTGGAGTTCCTAAGAGCTCGATCACTGTCACATGCCGCAGATCCAGACCACACTCCGCTTTCTGTGTCAGAACATTCAAACAGTCATATAGACACTCCTTTCTTAAGATTATGTTTGCATTAAGTCAAAGAAGTATCTATTACCTGTAGCATGATATTCTGAAGCCTGTACTTCTGGTTAGCGTTATCTGGAGTAGACACAACAAGAAGCCTTCTCTTTTCATAAAACTGGTCAAGCAGAGCACCAGCTGACCTGACGTCTGTTTTAATGGCCATTGCTAAAAGAAAAGGCAAATGTTTTACACAACAATTTGAGAAAACATTAGAATTTATGTGTTTAAATTAAAAATACACATAACCACATACTTACATACACACTGAGCGGCTTCATCAGACCAGTGGCGGTTGAGCTGACAAACGCGTGTTGCAAAACCTGACCTTTCAAAGCCAGAATCACAATGATATTCACATACAGCCCCAAAATTATTGCCATCTGATGAGCATATCAGATAGCCATGCACAGGCGGCTTTAGCTTTGGACATCGTCTCACTGAGGAAAAAAAAACACATTAGTTTAAGGCATTTATGCCAATGTATAGTAAAACGGAAGTGCAGCTGACTGGATCCAGAGATGTAAATTAAAACTGTAAATGGATAGTTCACCCAAAAATAAAAAACCCTGTCAATTACTTACCCTCATGTCGTTCCAAAGCCGTAAGACCTTCGCTCATCTTCAGAACACAAATTAAGATATTTTTGATGAAATCCTAGAGCTTTCTGACCCTGCATAGACATCAACGCAACTGACACGTTCAAGGTCCAGAAAGGTAGTAAGGATACATTGTTAAAATAGTCAATGTGACATCAGTTGCGCACAAAAAGTATTTTCGTAGTTTAATAAAAAATTAAGGTTGAACCACTGATGTCACATGGACTATTTTAACAATGTCCTCACTACGTTCTGGGCCTTGAACGTGTCAGTTGCATTGCTGTCTATGCAGGGTCAGAAAGGTCTAGAATTTCATCAAAAATATCTTAATTTGTGCGCCAAAGATGAAAGATCTTACAGGTTTGGAACAACATGAGGGTAATAATTAATGACAGAATTTTTGGGGTGAACTATGTATTTAAGTCATATTCTAATAATATTATTATTTATAATTAAAGGGATAGTTCACCCAAAAATTACAATTCTGTAATTATTATTGGCTTTATTTCTTCTCTGGAACACAAAGGAAGATATTTTGATTAAAAAAAAGTCAAAATATTTAGAGAATAAAGTCAAAATATTTGGACAAAAAAGTTGAAATTATGAAAATAAAGTTGAAATTGATTGGCCCACTGACCTGGGCCTTCGACTTTATTTTCGAAACATTTCGACTTTATTATTGAAACATTTCAACTTTATTCTCAAAACATTCTGACTTTATCCTCAAAACATTTCGACTTTATTATTGAAACATTTTGACTTTATTCTCGAAACATTTTGACTTTATTCTCAAAGCATTTCGACTTTATTCTCGTAATTTCAACTTTATTCTCAAAACGTTCAGACATTATTCTCGAAACATTTCGACTTTATTCTCGTCATTTTAGAACCAAATCAAAATTTTAAATTGGCTTTACCTTCAACTTGCACTGTAAATTTGCATGTGGCTGTGTTGCGAGCCTGATCAGAGACTTTATATCGAATTGTATGTATTCCTTCAGGAAAATCGGATCCAGACTCTGGTCCACTTCGTAAGACCCTAAAAAAAGATGACACAAATCCAGTTTTCAGGTTGCCTCTTTGACACCAAAGAAGTTGGATGGCTTTAATAAAATGTGCTGAACGTACCGTAGTGCTCTGTCAGCAGTATCTTTAGCAACAGGACGCTCCCATGAAACCATGACAGTTAGTTTTCCTGGTTCTGCTATCTTCACTCTGGACAAAGGACATTTCAGTTTGGGGGGGTCATAATCTGAAACAATGCAATTTTTATTAAATGTTACAACATCTTCTCTCTGATTTGTAAAAACTGCAATCTATCAATTAATGCATTAGACTGGATGGGTTTTCAAATGTACCTGTACACGTTGGTTCTGTGCCACTCCATGTTCCCTCTTCCTGGCACATCCGATAGCGATCTCCCTCAATCTGATAGCCTTCATAGCAGGTGTAGTCACACCTGGAGTCTACCACAAAACCACGGGTGCAACTGTACATACCGTTGTCAATCAGAGGCAGAACACGGCAACGTATCTCTGAGATTCAGACAAAATAAAAACACATGGTTCAAGTAAGGACGGATGCTGTACTCTTTCTGAATCAAAGAGGTAATGTCTATGACATAATTACTATAACACCTTTTAAGTACACTTACTTCGACAGACAGCAGATCCAGACCAGCGGCGGTTGGGCATGCACTGCACAGATGACTGCCCCAGCCGTTTATATCCACGATCACAGGAAAGCAAACAGCGAGTTCCAAGAGAGCCCCGGTGGTACCCGCCTCGAGGAGAAGTACAGGACACTTCCCCATTGGTCAACTTAAGTGCATGGCACCACTGTGGATCTGATGGCAAAATGTTAACTGTTAGTAACTGTTGCATTTCGCAGTTAGTCATATTGTATAATTTGTGAGCATATTTACGTTTGTAGTCCAACTGAGGGGTGTAGTAAGTCTCTTCCTCATGCACGACTTCATTGGTGTCATGGTAAGAAGACGCTGAGCCTAAAAGAGCAAACAAAACGAAATCTGAAGCTTTGATTTTTTTTATTTTTAAATAGTCATCTTGGCGGAGTCAAAATATTGGCGGACACATCATAGCAGCAAATCAGCTGCATCATTAGTATCCTGCAGCCTCGGCAGGAGAGAAAAATATCCCCAACCACCCCTGTTTTTGTTTCCAAGCAGCACAACCACCATCATCATCATTCTTTCCTTTCACACACGTTTTTCCGGTTTCACATACATAAATATCTTTTCTCATTGGGGGAACTTTTCAGTTTATAACATCAGCTTTTCCATGTACTTAGAAGATTGCTAAAGGGACACATCAAAACTTTAATACTGTACTGTATGCATCAATGTCAGACGAAATCTAGGACAGTTTTGTTTTAAACAGTGCCAGAATCACATTTGGCAGAAGGTGTTGCTCTCTGCACACAGAAAACTGAAGATCCAGCCAAGTCAGGGTTTCAAAGTCCATGTTTACTGGATTAGGATCTTTGAAAATATTTTTAAGACTGTCTCATCAGGAGGAGTTTCTATGAAAGAAATTCAATGGAGCAGCTCAGTGTTGAGTACTATTCATATACTAGAATCTCTTAATACAGTTTAAGTCAAAAGTTTTCATACACCAGAATCTGCAAAATGTTAATTATTTTACCAAAATAAGAGGGATCATATAAAATGCACATTATTTTTTCATTTACCTGAGCTGAATAAGATATTTCACATAAAAGACATTTACAGATAGTCCAAAAGAAAATAATAGTTGAATTTATAAAAACGACCCTGTTCAAAAGTTTACATACACTTGAGTTAATACTGTTGTTACTTGAATGATCCACAGCTGTGTTTTTTTGGTTTTTTTTTTGGTTTTTTTTTTGGTTTAGTCATAGTTGTTCATGAGTAAACTGACCACTGTTCTTCAAAACAATCCTTCAGGTCCCACAAATAGGTTTTTCAGCATTTTTGTGTATTTGAACCCTTTCCAACAATGACTATATGATTTTGAGATCCATCTTTTCATAGTGAGGACAACGGAAGGACTTATGTGCAACAACTACAGAACGTTGAAACACTCACTAATGTTTCAGAAGGAAACGATGCATTAAGAGAAAGGTGAAATTTTTTTGAATTTGAGGATCAGGGTCAATTTAACTTGCTTTGTCTTCTGGGAAACATGTAAGCATCTTCTGTAGCTTCTGAAGGGCAAAGTGTGATAGGTAGACAAAATAAGAAATCTGTACACATTTTCATTCTATGCAAAAGTTTTCACCCCCGGCTCTTAATGCATCGTGTTTCCTTCTGAAACATCAGTGAGTGTTTTAACATTCTGTAATAGTTGCATATGAGTCCCTCAGTTGTCCTCATTGTGAAAAGATGGATCTCAAAATCATACAGTCATTGTTGGAAAGGGTTCAAATACAAAAATTGATTTTTCTGAAGAATAGCTGCCAGGGACTCAAGAACTCATGAAAAAAAACAAACAGCTGTTAATCATTTAGGGAACAACACAGTATTAAGAATCTTTGAACAGGGTAATTTTTATAAATTCAACTATTATTTTCTTTTGGATGATATGTAGACATATTTTATGTTTAATATCTTATTCAGGTTAGTACTAAACAAAAAAATAACATGCATTTTGTACGATTCCCCTTATTTCGGTAAAATAATTAACATTTTGCAGATTCTGCAAGGCGTATGTAAACTTTTGACTTCAACTGTATATTCTGAGTTTTCATTTTAAGTGCAGTTT
Source organism: Labeo rohita (assembly GCF_022985175.1). Taxonomy (NCBI): domain Eukaryota; kingdom Metazoa; phylum Chordata; class Actinopteri; order Cypriniformes; family Cyprinidae; genus Labeo; species Labeo rohita. The sequence continues at coordinate 10,697,632 of NC_066882.1, forward strand.
AAGTTTTAGTAACTTTGTGTTTATAGTTGGGTTTAAACAACAAAACTCACTATTCCAAGCTGTATAAAACTGAGACATGTCTGAGCAAAAGAAAACCAGAATCTTCACCAATGATACGGAAAGAAGTTGTTGCCAGGCCTAGAGGGATCTCATTTTAAAAAACCATCCAATATACAAACCGTTTGTCCTATGTAGGGTCGGGGGATGCTGGAGCTCATCCCAGAGTCTTGGTTTTAGGCAAGGAAACGCCATGGACAGATGGCTAGATTTTAAATACACTGATTTAAATATATAAGTAGAATTCATTCTCACAGAGACTGACTGCAGCTGTCTACAGTCTAAAGAGTTGTAACATACCAAGACAGTGACTCAACATTTGTCAATACCCACATTGCTTTACACTACCTGGAAAACATTATGTAGCTCTCCTCAACAGGAAAACTTTCCAATTTGTGTGGGGGAAAATGTTCTCATTTTCAGAAACTGTTTGGTTCTTATTTTCACAAACTACTTGGAACTGTGCAGAAAGCCAAGCCACATTTTTTTTAATTTAATAAAATTTGTAAATATGCAAGCTCCTATGAACAGCCATTTGTTTCAGATATTCAATTCACTTGCATAGCATATGCATGACAAGATACTTCTTTCTTGTTTGCTTGTTTGGCTCCCACGGCGGAAGAATTGCTCCAAAGATGACACAGGTAAAGTTTTCCACTTAATAGTTCAAATTAGGGCTCTGACACAGATGGTGAGCTCACACTTAGTCATTACTGGGTCACTGGGTTATAATAACTGTTTAGACAGTTTGGACATTATACATCAAATAGTGAACTTGTTAATAGTATGTTTCCAGCTACATTAAATGCTTAATGGATGAAACAAACTGTTTATGTCTGTAAAAACTGCTCATTGGCCAAATGTACGTGGGTTTGTTCCCCTGGAGTCTGAATCATTTAGACAAACCAGTGCGCAACTGAATGACAAAGGGGCTTTGAGAAACAGTAGGTGGAGGGAAAATGAGCACGACTAAAACACAAAATTAACAAATAATGTTTAAAAGTTACTTAGTCTGTCAGTTTGTCAGCCTGTATACTACTGTCTTTATATTCAATTCGTTCCTAAAATGTACAATAAAATCTCCATTTCATAGTCCGTAACTTAAGTGCAAAGGTAAACAAAATCACAGCTGAGCGGTAGACATAATGTACTTTACAGTTCAGTCCAGTGAAGATTACAGTTGCATAAAGAAAGAGAATGTAAAAAATTTCTTACCCTCAGTGTTTTCACCCAGAGTCTGATAAATGATGCACAGCTCAACAAAAAGAATAATAAATCTGATCATTGCATTGGATGTCAGGCGGAAATGTGACTATAAATGTTAAAAGCAGATGTTTATTAAAGATATATTCTGCTATTTCCAAAGTAGTCTTTCGGATAACTAATTCCTGACAGAGTTCAGTCCCAAGCAGTGAATCCCACGCAGCCTTCAAACGACTGGCGTCTCTACAGTATCTCAGCACAAATTTCTTCCACTAGTCGGTCTTGAAGCTATTATGTGTAATAAGCGCTTGGACGGATGGTGGCACTGCTATTCCATGATCGTTTTCTTGAAGCTGACTAAAGGTATGAGGTCAATAGTCCATAAATGAACTTTTAAAGTTTCAATTTTTAAGTTTAATGAACTGAATACATTTCAAAACATATTTATTACTGCAGTCTAACTGGCAGCAACCACCTAATCACTCATTTGATAAATCCAGAATGAATAAATTATTTGAATTTTTTTTTTTTGGACAATATGATTTTTTTTTTTTTTTTTTTTTTTTTTTTTTTAACAAGTTTCTTCTGCTCACCAAGCTTGCATTTATTTGATTCAACGTACAGCAAAAACAGTAAAATTATGAAATATTTTTACTATTTAAAATAACTGTTTTCTATTTGAATATATTTTAAAAAGTAATTTATTCCTGTGATCAAAGCTAAATTTTCATGTTTTCATGATATATATATATATATATATATATATATATATATATATATATATATGTGTGTGTGTGTGTGTGTGTGTGTGTGTGTGTATATATATATATATATAATACCACATATATTTAGCTGTGTCCCACATTGTGTTCTACATTTTTTTCCAAGAAAAGTCAAAATGGCAAATAATTGTATTTTTATTTTCAGAAGATGCACAGTAGTTGTAGTGTAGTTTCTTTTTGTGACAGAGAATGAATGGAAAATAAAACCTCTCGCATAAAATTTTATTTGACCTCTTGAGGTTGATGATAAACACTTTCTGAATTAAGCATCTCCTTTCTCTTACCTTTTTAAAATAAAATTGCTTCATTTTTAAAAGATAAATACATTTCAGGCCCTGTTTTGTACCCTTTTTGTGACTGTGGAACACAAAACCAGTCATAAGTCATTTTTGGACAATATGATTTTTAATGTTTTTTTTTTGTTTGTTTGTTTGTTTGGTTTTTTTGTTTTTTAACAAGTTTCTTCTGCTCACCAAGCCTGCATTTATTTGATTCAACGTACAGCAAAAACAGTAAAATTATGAAATATTTTTACTATTTAAAATAACTGTTTTCTATTTGAATATATTTTAAAAAGTAATTTATTCCTGTGATCAAAGCTAAATTTTCAGCATCATTACTCCAGTCTTCAGTGTCACATGATCCTTCAAAAAATCATTCTAATATGCTGATTTGCTGTTCAAGAAACATTTATTATTATTATTATTATTATTAATATTTAAAACAGCTGAGTACATTTTTTCAGGATTCTTTTATCTGAAATAAAAGGAGAAATTATAGAAATTAATACTTTTATTTAGCAATGATGCTTTAAATAGTTTAAAAGTGATGATGAAGACATTTATGTTACAAAAGATTTCTATTGCAGATACATACTGTTCTTCTGAACTTTCTATTCATCAAATAAACATGACAAAATTATAGTTTTAGCTATTTTATAGCTGCTTATAGCATAATAATAATAATACATATTTTTTGAGTAACAAATCAGAATATTAGAATGATTTCTGAAGGATCATATGATTGGAATAATGATGCTAAAAATACAGCTTTGAAATCACAGGAATAAATTACATTTTAAAATATATTTGAATAGAAAAAATGATTTTAAATAGTAAAAATAATTCAGAATTTTACTGTTTTTTACTGTTCTTTGGATCAAATAAATTCAGGCTTGATGAACTTTAAAAAAAAATCTTACTGTTCAAAAACTTTTGACTGGTAGTGTATATATACAATATATATTACAAATGTGCCTTACAAAAGTGAGTTCAGTGCTTAATCGTCATTCGTTGTGAGAAATGTGTCACTGTTTGTAAAGGCTGATGTTCAATTTGATAAGAGTACACTTTGAATATTTGTACACTAGGTGGTGTAGTCACTGGTGTAACTATGCAACCTATAAAAAATAAGTCCAATAAGGCAGAAAACAAGTTTAAGGACTGGATGTAACTGTTGTACAAAATATTAAAGACTTCCCCACTATGAAGCTGTGAATTACTTTGCCACATCAGAAATTATAGTTGTGTGAAGTGTGAACACAAAATTATTATGTAAACACTTAATGTTGCTGTTCCAGCATTTACATTCCACAACGTTGCAATTTCATTGCAGGAATGCTACATTCCTGTACAATGTGACAAATTTTCTAGATAGCACAACAAAAATAAAAAAGTAACTTTCTTTTGTTGGTAGGACAATAATTATCTGAACTTCAATTTCCTATCTTTAGCTTTGTTCTTCAGATTAACATTTTTGTATTTCAGATTGACAGATTTTAATTGCTGTTTATTGAATTGGTCCTGTTCTGTTTGACTTAAGCATTGTTTAAATTTGATTTGTTTTTATTTAGTAAATGAAGGCTGAAGCAGTTGATACGTTTATAAAAAGTGCACTGGCTTTTTATATAAGGCATTACGTTACTTCTCCTTCGATGAACTAAATAGCATGTCTCTGTCGCTTTAATAGACGAATTACTCCCGATCCGCCTCTTCCATTTAAGGGCACATTTACTTTTCTCGGCCGAGAATAAGTCTTCCTGGTTTCATGATATAGTAGTCTGCCTTCCCCTTTAAATGTATTTTGGACCAGTGCAAAAGTTGTGGTCATAGGATCAAAATAACTAACGCGATTTTTCGAGGAAGACTCAGTTAGGAGGGAATCCTTTTAATTTCACAGCGTTTCAGCGCATCAGGTAAACTCTCTCTCTCTCTCTCTCTCTCTCTCTCTCTATCTCTCTATCTCTCTCTCCATGTTCAGTCCGCCCTCCTTTGCTTTTCTTAAGGAACTGGAAATGACAAGCCTCGACTCTGTTGTTGGTTAAAACACAGCTGTGTTGGAGCTACATAAGCGTAAAACATCACCCTACAGATATATTAGCAGGATATAAGGTATGTGGCAAATTTAATCGAGACATTTTTCAAGCCAACAATGAAACTGAAAGATGTAACATGCATAGATTGCAAGTTTGTGGTGTAAAACAGCAAATGCTTGAGCTGAGATGTTGTACTGTATCAACATGACGTGCGCAGCCGCCTTACTATGCCACAATTACAGCCTCATCCACATTTTTAACACGTCGAGCACATATATTGATATCTGGTGACATTTCGAAGAATGTGGGATCGTTTGCGCGTTTTATTATGGTGTGTCATGGATATGGCGAAGAAATGCACGGCATGTCTCCATCTTAGACCGCAGAACCATTTGACTGTTTAATTTCGGTTATCTGCTGCGTTACGTGATTTAGTTATGTGCTGGGAATTTATGGCACGTTACAATAGTACGATACACACTGGCGTTACTTAACTTTTAAATCATTAAAAGCACCAATTGAATTTGTTTCTCTTGTTTTGCCACCTAATGGATACTTGATGCACTATTCTGCTTTTTGTTTGTTTTGTTTTTAAATATTTGTATCCTTTCTTAAAATGATATTTAGTTCCCACTTCAGAGGTCCTGAGCTTCTGACCTTAGATCTGAAATGATTAAATAAAATCATACTACAGTGTCGTAATAATGGCATTGAATTCATTTTTAGTAAACATTACAAACCTTAAATTTAAATTAGTATTGATTTATTAGTATTAAAATGTTGAAAAATATGTGTTGATATTGACATGAGATATATATATATATATATATATATATATATATAAATATTATTTATATGTATATATACACACACACACACACACATTTGTTTTTGTGACTTGTGGGGACTTTCCATAGACTTCTATAGATTTTATACCAAACAATATTGTCTATCCCCTAACCCAACCCTAACCCTAAACCTAGCCCTCACAGAAAACATGTTTGCATCGTTACACTCTCACATAAACATAATTTACTATTTTTAATAATTTTTTAACATTGTGGGGACAATGTCAAAAATTTCAGGTTTTACTATCCTTGTGGGGACATTTGGTCCCCACAATGCAGCAAAAACAAGTACACACACATATACACACATACACGCACACACACATATATATATATATATATATATATATATATATATATATGTTTAGCACATGATTAAATACTGTTTTTAAGTTATATATATATATATATATATATATTATATATATATATATATATATATATATATATATATATATATATATATATATATATATATATAATACCACATATATTTAGCTGTGTCCCACATTGTGTTCTACATTTTCTTCCAAGAAAAGTCAAAATTTTCAGAACATGCACAGTAGTTGTAGTGTAGTTTCTTTTTGTGGCAGAGAATGAATGGAAAATAAAACATCTCACATAAAATTTTATTTGACCTCTTGAGGCTGATGATAAACACTTTCTGAATGTTAAGCATCTTCTTTCTCTTACCTCTTTAAAATAAAATTGCTTCATTTTTGAAAAATAAATACATTTCAGGCCCTGTTTTGTACCCTATTTTTGACTCTGGAACACACAATCAGTCATAAGCGTCAGTTTGTATATTATCGGAAAGCTGAAAAATAAGCTTTGATGAAAAATACAACTTTTTGAAAATCAGGAAACTGAGGGTGCAAAAAAATCAAAATATTGAGAAAATCGCCTTTAAAGTTGTCCATAATAAGTTATTAGCAATGCATATTGTTTTTGATATATTTACAGTAGAAAATGTATAATATATCTTCATGGAACATGATCTTTACGTGATATCCTCATTATTTTTGGCATTAAGAAAAATAAATAATTTTGACCCATACAGTGCATTTTTAGCTATTGCTACAAATATACCCGTGCTGCTTATGACGTGGTTTTTTTGTGCAAAGGGCGTACAAGTGGCTGAAATGTATGTGTGGATGTTGCTAACAGTTTCAGAGGCTGCTCTGTAGTAATTCAGTCTAGTTTCACTATAAATATCTTTCTTTAGTACTGCGTTTTCAGATGTATTACCATTCATCAGTTTGTGTCATATGTGTTTTTCTTTTCTGCTCGACTTTTCTAGCTGTTGAGCTGCTCTGACTCGTCTGCCGGTGTGAAAGCAGGATAACCGGCTGTGGAATGGCTTTGCTGACCTTGCACAGAACGCCATCTATTTCCACGACACCGGTGAGTTTTATTGCGCCTGCTGAAAATATCCATTTCTAAAATGCCACAGAAGAAACTCTGAACGTTTTGTGTGTCAGTTGCAGTTCTCCACACATTCTTTTCACCCTACTCCCACTCCCTCTATGTGTGTCCAGTTACTCTACACCTTTTTCTGTACACAAGTTTATGTATAATTAGTAGGAATGTCTTCTTGGTAGTGCTCCAAATGCTTTTGCTGTGAATCTGAATATGAGAATCCATTTTTAGCTGTTCCAAAAAAAGCCTCAGGATTATGTGAGGAAAGCGCCAAAATGCCTGATAACTTTTATTGCTGTTCTCAAGAGGTATTGGAGAACGTCAAGTAATCGTTCTCTGTCTCTATCGGTTGTTTGGCAGGCTTTATATTTATTATATAACACAAGATTCCTTTTTCACCCGTATCCCGTATGTATCTTCAATAAAGCATTATGTTCAGACTTTTTTGAGTAAAGTCTCACCAGAGCTTTAACCTAAAACCTCATTACCCCTCCTCTCCACCCCCTCTCTTCTTTTTCTTCTCGTCTCTGTCTGGACACGTCAGTCACATAACAGGTAATGTTACTGTCTCCTCTTTCATTCCATAGAAGCACTGATAACAGCCTCTTTGGTGTCCTTCTCTATGTCTTAGTCTCTCACTCTATTTGTTTCTCACTTCTCTATCATCCTCAGTATGAGCTTCCTCAGTGTCTTATCATACTGTGACCGCAGTACAGTTGGCAATTTTGCCAAAACGCCTTGTCATTGTTTTTCTGGGTTTCAATTTTTCAGCTTTTTTTAACCCAGTCACTCATCTCAGAGTGAGTTATGAGTAAGGGGAAAAAAGCTAAAAACCCTCTCCAGGTGCAAGTTTTTGGCAAATAGCACTTACTTAGTCAGATGATCCAGAGGAGTCAAGCAGAATATACTGGTGTGCATCACCCATTTTTAACATCGCCATTCTGGAATTATAACGTCTATTCAATCTATTATAATCAACTTAATTTTATTTTCAAGGATGAGCCTATTCCAAGAAGAGGACGACTTCAGAAAAGGTGATTGCTTGTGATACAACTTTAATCATGCGTGCGTATTTTAGTGTATATAGTGTTTCCTCCAGAAATGCGTAACTGATTAATTTTTTATTTCCGCTTGCCAGAGAAAGTTTCGCCCTGGTTAAGGGGGCAGTGCTCCTGGTGGAAGAGGAAGAGAGGGTGGGATTACATGAAGAAACCATACCCTCTCTGCCAGGTCCTAGGCAAGGAGGCCGACCCTCTGACACTCAGCGCAGACATTTGCATGCAATGATTTCTTTACTGCGACCGGAGGACACCGTCAAACTGGTTAGGATTTCTCAACGCACTCGTTTTGCTACGCTGCCTTTCTATGCTCGGATGTGCGTAGAAAGGATGCATGTGGAAATTAAAGGATGTGAAAGCACCCCATGCATTTACATTATTTATTGTCTGTTTGAGACTGATTTATGGAAGTGTTTGTACTTAATACTGCCTGTGTATGTTAGACACCGTGTTATGCATATGCAACGTCACATGTTCTGCAATGTGGTTTCTGAAGGCACTTTAGTTTGTTCCATCTTCTGCTATGCAGAAATGAGTAGCTTTGCTTTGACTTTAAGAATACAGTTGCACACAATACAGTTTGCTAAGATTGTGGAACAACATGCATGGTTGCTGTGCTTGAATTATAATAACGGAAAAGGTCTCTGTGTCTGATTCATTTACATTGTACCTGAATTTCTCTTTCTCCCTGTCTCAGGCTGTGCGTTTGGAGTCTGTGAGCCCAGTCAGAGTCAGATATTTGCTTATAGTCAGCACGCTTAACGAAAAACATGAGAGTCTGCTACTTGGCATGGACTTCCCAGGCTCAAACAGGTAGCATGTCTTTATAAACTAGATTATTAAGTCATCATAAGCAGCTTTTATTTCATTAAAGATAAATCCAGAAATGTTCAGTTGTATGTGTGACACAGTCAAACCAAAGTTTATTTAAACACCTTCAACATTTCTCACTTGTTACAGTTTATTTGCTATAGTTTAGAAAATGGTAGTAAAATATGACAGGATCTCAGAGTTAACTGAGTCAGGACAAATCATCTTGATAATTACAAATGAATTAGTCAAACCAAAATCAGACACCTTCAAAATGTGTGACATTATCACAGTTTATTTGCTATAGTTTAGAAAATGGTATTAAAGACCATGACAAGAACTCAAGAGTTAAATTGTATCAGAACAAATGATAATGCCAGATAACTGTAATAAAAAGGTATGTAACAAAACATGGTCAGGTCAAAGTGTCAGATCAAGTTTTTGGTCCCAAAAATTGATCAATTTTATTGGTAGTCCACTGTATGAAGGATTTTTGGGTATAATATGTCACAGTTTACTTAATATGTGAGATATGTGACCCTGGACCATAAAACCAGTCTTAAGTCGCTGGGGTATATTGGTAGCAATAGCCAAAAATACATTATTTGGGTCAAAATTATTGATTTTTGTTTTATGCCAAAAATCATTAGGATATAAAGTAAAGATCATGTTCCATGAAGATATTTTGTAAAATTCCTACTGTAAATATATCAAAACTTAATTTTTGATTAGTAATATGCAATGTTAAGAACTTTTAATTGGATAACTTTAAAGGTCAATATTTTGATATTTGGAAAAGTTGACCCTTATGACTGGTTTTGTGGTCCAGGGTCACATATTATAATTTAAAATCTGGTGTCTGAATCATTTTTGGTTTGACTGTACCTGGAAAATATTTGTTTGCCAATAGTTTTACAGCCTAAATTCTTTTGCATATTTGATAACATAAGTTCACAAACAACCGAGTCAAGGAGACCGTTTTTATTTTTAACGTTCTACTGTTTTGGAAATGGAATGTGCAGATATTTTACAAACATGGTGATCATGTTTAGTTGCAGTTTTAAAGAATAGTTCAACCAAAAATGACATTTCTGTCCTCATACCTACTCTCATGTCATTCTAAACCTGCATTACTTAATTTCTTCCGTGAAACATAAAAGAACTTATTTTGAATAATGTTGGTAGCCATTGAGTTGTGTGTGGAGACTGGAGATTTATTTTACACACGAATTTACTTTTTTGTCTTAATTTGGGGTGAACTTCCCATCTCTTGAAATATAAGCTTTTAGCAGATTTTTATATAAAATTGCATTGTACTTCAGTAAGCTTGTCTAGAAACATCTCTCACTCATTTTCTGTCTCTTTTTTTTTTTTTTTTTTTTTGTTTTTTTTCTTTCTCAGTGATGAGTGTACTATTGGACTAGTCTTGCCGGTATGGAGTGACACACAGGTTTACCTAGATGGAGATGGGTAAGAACATGAGTCATTCTGACCAGAAGTCAACTAATAAGGTGCAAACATATGATAATAATAGCAGGGAAAGCAAAAAATGGCAAAAGTGTGTGTTTATCTTGATATCATTATCTTATCATAAAAGTCAGCTTTCGCATGAGCTTTTAATGCAGTTTCTAGATTGAAGGGAACTCAAGTATGAAGGCTTTGCTTGTTTAGAAAGTTAGAAAACAGTCAGCACTCAACTAAATATTACTAAACTGATGTGAAAAATGTAAATAACGTTTAACCTAAAATAGAACTGTGCTCGGTTTGAATGGAAAAGCTTGCACTTTATAGTTTATCTGCACAGCTCTGCAAAACTTTATACACTGTTAAAGCCTCAACCCCACAGTTCTGCTTTTCTGACATTTTGTTTTCGCTCGTTCTCTTACAGAGGTTTCAGTGTGACATCTGCAGAAGTGACACGAATCTTTAAGCCTGTGTCCATTCAGACGATGTGGTAAGCTTTTAAAGCAGGAAATGCTGAGGAAACAACGAGTTTCCTCAACCTTCAACGACTTTGTGACTTTGTTCTTGCAGCCAACACACACTCAAATCTATGTTTTCAGTTATAAAGCTATTTCTGACATTGCTTAGAACTGACTTTTTTCACATCCTTCTAGTCAGTCATCATATGTACACTGTTAGACATTTGTATGAAGCCTGTGACTTGTAAATGTGTTTGTGGTTTGCTGATTGCTGATTGCTTGTTCACAGCACTCTTTTGATTGTCACTCTTACTTTGCACAAGGTCAGTGCTGCAGGCGCTGCATGGCTGCTGTGAACGGGCTGTACGTGGGGCTGTCATACCTGGTTGTGGGCTGGAGTGGGCACAACATTACAGAGAGAATGTGGAATCTGACCAGCACTGCCTTAATGAATGGGCGGCCATGACTGGTCTGGAGTCAGTCAGAAAATACACCGCAGGACGTTCATCCTCGAATCGGGAGTCAGTGGAGAGGGAGATCAAAGCCCAGCTACGAGACATCATGACGACTGAGGACTTGGAAAACATTACCTCAAAACAGGTAAAATGAAATGTCACCAAGCTCTCCCCTCTGCTCACTTATAGACCACTCAGTTCCTGATGGATAACATGGAAGTTCCACATGAAATTTTTGAGTGTAGGTAATATAACAAAAGGCATATGTTTGAAAACACAATTTCATTATTACTTAAAGGGGTCATCGGATGCAAAGTTCACTTTTACATGTTGTTTGAACATTAATGTGTGTTGGCAGTGTATGTACAAATCTACCCTATAATGATAAAAATCCATGCAGTGGTTTTTAATTAATCTGTAAAAATAATATCCCCTTTTTCAAGTCAAGCCATTCTCAGATGCCTGTCACACCGACAGAGGCTGCACCCACGATAGTTGATTGGCATGAGCGTCTTACCTCAGATCAGCTGTAACAGTCCGACCTCCATTGTTTCGATGCCGAATCAGGGATGCAAGTTAGACAAGAATATCTCTGATTGAGGCGTTGTGTTGCTGGATGTAATAATGAACATAGTGGTTGTCATTTACTCCCGACTTCTGAGCCGCTGAAGATGCAGTGGATTACGTTTGTTTGTGAAGGGAATGCACCTCCTGATCTACATAAATGTGTCTATGTTCACGCAAATCATTTGTGATCCAGCTTCACCTACAGCAGAAGTGAGTATAAGGTTTTTTTTTATGAATCTCTGCAATCACTTTTCCTAATAACGTGCTAGTTAGCAAGTTTCGTGGCTAAACGTGCTAAATGCGGCTTTTCAAGAATCATATCAGTTGATGATGTAAAAGGGCTGTCAGTTGATTTAAAATTTTAATCTTATTAATTACTTCATGTTTCGATTAGTTAATCAAATTAATTGCAAATTAAATTTGACTGGAAAAACCCACAAAAGATTATTTAAAGAGATTTTTGTGTTAAATGAGAAAATATCATGTAGACATTACAAATTGTAGCTTTAGAAAGAAATATTTTGTTTGATTCAACATTGAATTTATTGCACATAAACATTGAGGCTGCAACGGCGTAACATAAACTATGGAACATGAAAGAAGATAATTTGAGAAACATCCCAGTATTTTTTTTAGTTCATACAATGAAAGTCATTGATAACCCAGAAACTAAAAGAAACTAGAAACTAAATCTGCCAGCAGGTGGCGGTAAATGTCTTTTTGAGTCATTTATCATTGATTTGTTCAAATGGCAGATTCATTCAGGAATTCAGGCACTTCTTATGAATGTGCCTTTGAATCATTGATTCAACGAATTCATTCAAAACACAAATTCATTTAGAAACTAAACACCGCTGTGTGTTTTGGTCGGAGACACGCAACAATTCTGCTGTGGTTTTAAAGGTAATATGTTTTCTGCAAAATTGAGCAAAAACACATATTGTGTTTAAAATATAACACAATGTCAACTTCTTATTTACTGCACTGTTGTATAAAATCACATTTAAGCTTGTGATAGATCAGGACAAAATCAGCACTTGTGTCATATAGTATTGCTCTTGCTGCCTGTGTGATATGTAATATATATAAATTTGACTATGAAACAAGACACATACAGTGGCATTTTTGCCCCAATATCTTGAATTTTAGGGCATACCTGCATTTATGGAGTTGTTGTCCTGCATCATATTTGTCAGCAGTCAACTGTATGAAATATACTGTAAGATGATGTAGAGGGGGTGGGGCCAGTGCGTTAAAATATTTTAATTGCATTGTGTTTTCATAACTAATTAAGTTAACGTGAAACTGACAGCCTACTAAATAACATAAAAAGTTAATAATAAAATAAAAAAATTAAAACGGATCGTTTTTTCCCAGGAGATTGTCCATTAATTTTACTGACATTTTACTGACATTTTAACTGTATTACACAATGCAATGGAGTCCAAATTTCAAATTACAGGTAAAAAACCCTGTAAAAATCGATACGGAAAACTCCTTCATTAATACTGTACATTGTGCCAAGTTTTTAACTGTATTTTTTTTTTTTTTTTACAATATAGTGTGATTGGGTAATCTTTTTGCATATGTATGCAACAGTTGTGGTTTTGCTGTCCATCCTTCCATAACAGCCACTTTGCAAAGTCAGTATTGCATTGCAACAGGTTGTAAAACCTTTCACAATGAAATGTGGCACACAGTCAACTGTAATAAATGAAGAGAGACCTTGGTAAAATAGTGACGTTATAAACATTCTGAATTGCATTTTTTTGCAGCTTATTTTCATAAAGTGATCTGTGTGAAAGTTGTTCAAAGCACACTACTGTTCATGGGACTGGTATTATGTTTTAATTTTTTTTTTTTATTGTAAAATATAATGAAAAATATTAAAAGGTAATTTTATTCCGGGCTGAATTTTTAGCAGCCATTACTCTAGTCTTCAGTGTCACAATTATAATTTAGAAATGATTTTAATATGCTGATTTGGAAGCATTTTTCAGTATTCTAGGAAATTCCAAAGAACAACATTTGTTTGAAATGGAAATCTTTTGCAAAAATCTAAATGTCTTTACTGTCACTCTAATAAAATAATAACATTTATATAATAAACCATGTCCTTGCTGAGTGAAAGTTTTAATTTCTTTCAAACAAACAATCAGCAAAATTGATTGATCTTTGAACGGTAGTACAAGCCTGAAGACACACCTTTTAAAGATTCTCTTTCTCTAGAACTTCCTCAAGGTTAATGTGCCTGGGCTTGTTGTCTTATCCAGGGAATCTTTGTGGTATGAACATCACCAGCATTCAGGCAATCATTTAGTGAAAAGCTTGATTTGATGTTTGTAAGCATTATATATCATGTGACTTGCATTTAATGTGATTTGTATCTCAACCCCATGATTTTGGAGTTTCTAGCACCAAACATGTGAGCTAAAGTCAATCTTTTTGTGTGTTTGTAGGTGCGAACATCCCTGGAGACCAGAATAGGCATAGACATGAAGGACTACAAGGAGTATATTGACAATGAGATGATGGTCACAATGGCACAGATGGACAAACCTTCCAGAATCTTGGACTACCTTTTCTTGGTGAGTGTTGACATTTGTTTTGTTTTTTTTGTCTTGTCTGCTATACTGTTGAAAAACAGGTTATTTATTTGTCCTTTTTTCCCCCAAAGGGTTCCGAATGGAATGCTGCCAACTTTGAAGAACTACAGAAGAACAAGTATACAGATTAAATTTAATTATGATTAAAATGAAGATAATTTAATACTTTAATATTTTAATTAATGATAAAAATTATGATTTTTGTTTTTGGTAGTGTGGGCTACATCCTGAATGTTACGATGGAGATTGACAACTTTTTCCCAGAATCCTTCACCTACATGAATATTAGAGTGTACGACGTGGAGGCGACCGACCTACTCTCACACTGGAACAACACGTACATGTTCATCAGTGAAGCAAGGTGCTCAACACAACAACACAAACACACACTCATCTTCCTCATTTTGGTTTATGGATGACATGTATTTATTTTTTGTTTGCAGTCTGCCTACCCTGACTGTTAAAGACTGTAAAATTCTGTCATTCATTTCTCACCCTCATGTCGTTCCAAACCCGTAAGACCTTTGTTCATCTTCAGAACACAAATTAACGTATTTTTGATGAAAACCAAGAGCTTTCTGACCCTGAATAGACAGCAAAACAACTATTTAATCAATGTATTTACTACCTTTCTGGGCCTTGAATGTGTCAGTTGCATTGCTGTTTACGCAGGGTCAGAAAGCTTTTGGATTTTATCAAAAATATCTTAATTTGTGTTCCGAAGATGAACAAAGGTTTTATGGGTTTGGAACGACATGAGGATGAGTAATTAATGATAGAATTTCAGAATTTCCGTTTTTGGGTGAACTATCCCTTTAAAAATGAAAAATACTAGAGTATATCTTTGTGCTCTATCTCATTCTAATATATTATGTGTTGTTTCGTGTTAATGATGATACAGGAAGAGTGGACAGGCCATACTGGTGCATTGTAAGATGGGCGTCTCTCGCTCTGCCTCCACAGTAATTGCTTACCTGATGAAGCAGCAGGGCTGGACGTTAGACCATGCCCTCAACCACGTGAGAGAAAGACGGCCTATAGTGCAGCCCAATGAAGGTTTCCTCAAACAACTGCATACGTACAGCGGCATTCTCAGTGCCAGGTGACTGCACTCTCATAATGGTGCCGTACTGAAATCGGTCATCATACTCGCACAAACAAGCATTCGCACAGAAATACTGACATTTTTCACACTTGTGTAGAATCTCAATAGATGTTCAGGTACAGGCAAGTCAAGTCAAGCCTGGTTTATTGTTGTTCAACCGTGTGTGTACATGAGGGAACTGAATAGTGCAGATACACAAACTCGCTCTCATCTCAAACAGTCACAGCTTTGTAAGTTAGGGATCTTAAAAGAAGTTTTATGCTCAGTAAGGCTGCATTTATTTGATCAAAAATACAGTAAAACGGTAATGTTGAGAAATATATTATTTATTCCTCTGATGCCAAAGATAGACACAAATTTGAATATGCAGAGGTTTCTTTAGCATATTTTGTGCGTTTGCCAAAATGTATTGAAGTAATGTCAGCTGCAGTCTTTTTCTTGACTCATTGTTTATTTAGGCTGTCAAAAGTTAAAACATCTTTACACAACATTGGATCAATGCTATATAACCTGTTTTAAATCTGATAAATTGAAACCATTCATTGTATTAGGTTATGTGAGAATACGTGAGGATACAGTGATTGAATCAGTATTGAATTTCATTTCATACATTGCAGTAAACAGCGCCACAGTGCCCTCTGGAGGAGGAAGTCCAAGCCAGAAGTCCGTCAGCCATCTGTCCACAACGAATCAGCTACAGGGAGTGAACAAGAACAGAAAGAAGAAGAGGAAGACTCAGAGAGCCCAGGAGAGGGAAGCAGTAATGAGGATGAGGAAACCGATGTAAGGCAGTGTCATTTAACGTTCGATTTTGATGCTTATCTTTAGTTTCCAAATTAGTAAGTAACAGAAAGTGTGTTTATTTCTATGCCCCTGTCATTCTCAGGTTTTTGATGAACGGTTGGATGAGAGCTTTCCCGACACATCTGGGGCAGATATAGCCACATCCAACCCACTTATTACTGTACAAGAAAGTGATAAGGTTAGAGCACTCAGAGGCCGACAAGTTAAATTCATTACACTGGACTATTTAAAATGCCTTCCAGATGTTTGTGGTTTTCTTTACTATCACACCACCCTGCATCATATATGCTGAATGAAATCCAGTACTCATTTCTCACTACTTCTAGGATGCTGGATCCAAAAATACACTTTCTCACAGTATATCGTGACTTTTTTGCTTTTGACAACCATTTACAAGGTGAAGAAGTCTGGAATTAAAGAGATGGTACATCTAAAAATGAAAATTCTGTCATTAAGTATTCCCCTTCATGTTGTTCCAAACCTGTAAGACCATTCATCTTCGGAACACAAATTAAGATATGTCTGATAAATTTTGAGAGCTTTCTGAAACTGCATAGACAGCAACGCAACTATCACATTCAAGGCCCAGAAAGGTAGTAAGGACATCTTTAAAACAGTCCATGTGACATCAGTGACTATTTTATCAATGTTTTTACTACCTTTCTGGGCCATAAACGTTTCAGTTGCGTTGCTGTCTATGCAGGGTCTGAAAGCTCTCAGATTTAATCAAAAATATCTTAAATTTGTGTTCCAAAGATGAACAAAGCTCTTGCAGTTTTGGAACAACATGAATTTCTTTCTTTTTCATTTTTGGGTGAACTATCCCTTTAACTGCCACAAGGACATGCCACTTTACAACTATTTGTTCAGTTCTCAGCCCATTTCCACATGTATGAATGATTTTGAAAGCATTATTTTATACCTAGTCTTTATTTCATGGTTGGAATTATGGCTAGTGGCAGAAGAAAATGCAAACATAACCCAGATGTTTTCTGTAAAAATACATATATATATATGTGTGTGTGTGTGTGTGTGTGTATATATATATATATATATATATATATATATATAATATATATAAAGAGGGATGGAGAGAAAGATCTTATGTGATTATAATTAGCAAATTTTTTTTTTTTTTCAGGATTGAGGGTTGTGTTTTAAAGAGAACCCTGAGTATTAAGACTTGTATGGCTTAATATAATGTAAATTCTGTCTCTTACTGAAATATGTAGTAGAAAAACCATGAAAGATTTACATTATTTTTAAAAATCCACATTGGGCTACTGGCTACTGGCACTGCCTGTTGCTTTTTTTACCGCAACACAACTCGGAAAATAAAATACTGATAAGATGCCACATTATGCGGCATTTGGTTGTACTTTTCAGTCATAGGGCAACAACAGAATCGATGCAAGTCTTCACTGCTTTCCTAGCGATAAGACGAGGGGAAAAAAGGAAGGAAGCCTGTGGGCGTCTTTGTTCTCCCCACTTTAGCCCTGATGCTTTTGAGACTTTTAGTAGACCACAGCTACTGAGAGAGCTTACAGAGACAAGAAATGCTATGTGCCATCCTGGCAGGATGTAGACATGCTGACGCTCGTCGTGACACCGCGGACACTGAAGGAGTTTCTCAGCGTGAATTTCACTCAGAATCCTAGGGTGTTTAGACTTCTCTTGGGAAAAATCGATAGTACACCATTTGGCTTAAGCCTACACTTACATCCATCGCCATCCTGTGAGCTCTTTCAGTAGCTGTGGTCATCAGTATTTTATTTTTCGAGTTGTGTTGCATTAAAAATGGTAACAGGTAGAGCCAGTAGCGCACAGAGTGCAACCATTACATGTCATTAAAATAATGGCGCTACCCGTAGTCCAAAATGTATATAAATTCATGTGTTTTTTTTTTTTTTTTTTTTTTAAAGAACGTACATTTTTAATGGGTTTCCTACTACATATTTTGGTAAGAGTCATAATTGATGTTATATTGAGCCACACAAGTCTTAATACCCCAGGTTCCCTTTTAAATAATGGTTTGTGTTTTCATGAAGCACTTTTTTTAATGTTTGCAACACTTAATCCTAGGTGTCATCTAGCCCCAGCAGAAGTGGCAGGATGGATTTGTTTTCTCTTATGCAGTCTATTCAGCTTGACGACGAGGACAGAGGGATGGATAAAGAGGTGAGGAAAAAGAAAGTCTTGGTTGGAATACAAAACTGATTAAAGGAGAAGTCCACTTCCAGAACAACAATTTACAAATAATGTACTCACCCCCTTGTCATCCACGATGTTCATGCCTTTCTTTCTTCAGTCGTAAAGAAATTGTTTTTTGAGGAAAACATTTCAGCATTTTTCTCCATGTAATATGGTGCCCCGATTTTGAACTTCCAAAATGAAGTTTAAATGCAGCTTCAAACGATCCCAAATGCAGTTATAAACGATCCCAGTCAAGGAAGAAGGGTCTTATTTAGCATAACGATCAGTTATTTTAATAAAAATAATACAATTTATATACTTTTTAATGCCAAACACTCGTCTTGTCTTACTCTGCCTGGACTGTTTTTGTTCCTGTTCATGACAAAACTCCCATCTCATGTTCTCCCTCAACTTCAATATCATCCTATATCGCTGTTTTTCCTTTTTTGTTAAGGGTGTTTGATCTTTTTTTGCATGTTCCCTTTGCAAAGACTGGGTCAGAACTTCTGCAATGATGTAGGATGATTTTAAAATGATTTTTAAAGTTGAGGGAGAAAATACGGTCTTATTTTTTCGACATGCCCGAACTGTCTTAAGCCAGAATACACAGAGTTCAAGGACTGCAAGGCAAGACGAGCGTTTAAGAATAAAAGTTATTTAAATTGTATTTTTTTTTTTTAAATGTAAATAACCAATCGTTTCGCTAGATAAGACCCTTCTTCCTTGGCCGGGATTGTTTGCAACCGCATTTGGGATCGTTTGAAGCCGCATTTAAACTGCCCTTTGGAAGTCCAAAATCGGAGCACCATAGCAGTCCATTATATGGAGAAATATGCTGAAATGTTTTCCTCAAAAAACATAATTTCTTTACGACTGAAGAAAGAAAGACATGAACATTGTGGATGACAAGGGGGTGAGTAAATTATTTGTAAATTGTTGTTCTGGAAGTGGACTTCTCCTTTAACAAAGATGTATGAAAACTCGAGTCAAAACACATGCAAACTAGCATTAGGCAAGGCAAGGCAAGTTTATTTATATAGCACATTTCATACACAGAGGTAATTCAAAGTGCTTTAACATAAAAGGAAGTAGAATAATCATAAAAACAATAATAAAAACAATAATCACAAAAAAGGAAGTAGAAGAATCATAAAAACAATGATCACAACAATAAAACAAAAAATGTAGAATGTAGAAACTGATTGATATAATGATTTAAAAATGATTTAAAAATTGATTTAAAATAAATTTAAGACAGTTAAAAACAGAAAATGATTATACATAATGCAGTCAGTTCGGACGAAGCACAGTGCTCATTCAGTAAATGCACAGCTAAACAGATGAGTTTTGAGTCTAAATTTAAATGTAGCTAATGTTTTAGCACATTTGATCTCTTCTGGAAGCTGGTTCCAACTGTGGGCAGCATAATAGCTAAAAGCGGATTCCCCTTGTTTTGTGTGAACCCTTGGTATTTCTAACTGACTCGATCCTAATGATCTGAGTGGTCTGTTAGGTTTATATTCAGTGAGCATATCTGCAATGTATTTAGGTCCTAGGCCATTGAGTGATTTATAAATGAGTAAAAGTACTTTAAAAGCAAGCCAGTGTAGGGACCTGAAGACTGGTGTGATATGCTCAGATTTTCTGGTTCTAGTCAGAATCCTGGCAGCAGCGTTCTGGACGAGCTGCAGCTGTCTAATGGTTTTCTTGGGAAGGCCAGTGAGGAGACCATTACAATAATCCACCCTGCTTGTGATAAAGGCATGAATAAGTTTCTCCAAGTCTTGACTGGAAACAAAACATCTAATTTTTACAATGTTTTTGAGGTGATAGTATGCTGATTTAGTTACTGCTTTGACATGACTACTGAAACTAAGGTCTGATTCCAGAATCACACCAAGATTCCTGACTTGGTTTTTAGTTGTTTGACCCCTAGCATCAAGGTATGCATTCACCTTAAGAACTTCCTCTTTGCTTCCGAATGCAATGACTTCAGTTTTCTCCTTGTTTAACTGAAGGAAGTTCTGGCACATCCAACTGTTAATTTCATCAACGCATTGGCAGAGGGAATCAATGGGGCTGTAGTCATTTGGCGATTAAGGCTAGGTAAATCTGGGTATCATCAGCATAGCTGTGATAGTCAATTTGGTTCTTTCTCATTATTTGACTTAGTGGGAGCATATACAGGTTAAACAAGAGCGGCGCAAGAATTGAGCCTTGAGGGACTCCACATGTCATGGACGTCCACTTAGACTTATGCTCTCCTATACTCACATAATAACCTCTCCCTTCTAAGTATGACCTGAACCAATTGAGAGCCATCCCAGAAAGCCCGACCCAGTTTTCCAGTCTCTCTAGAAGAATGTTATGATCGACAGTGTCAAATGCAGCACTAAGATCTAGTAGTACCAGCACTGAATCAGAATTTAGGCGAATATCATTTATTATCTTAACGAGCGCCGTCTCTGTACTGTGATGCGGTCGGAAACCAGATTGAAAATTGTCCAGGTATCCATATGAGTTTAAGTAGTTGTTCAACTGATTGAAAACTACCTTTTCAATAATCTTGCCTATAAAAGGAAGATTAGATATTGGTCTATAGTTGCTCAAAATGGTGTTATCAAGATTGCTCTTTTTCAGAAGGGGCTTAACAACTGCAGTTTTCAGGGAGTTTGGAAAAGTCCCAGAAAGAAGTGAGGTGTTCACCACTTCTAAGAGATCTGCTTCTAAACAGTTAAACACACTTTTGAAAAAAGATTTGCAGGTTGCAGGTTGAGGATTTAAGGTGCTATACTATTTCTTCCAAAGTTTTGCTTCAAAAACAGACAAAGTGACTTCTTTTTGAAATTGCGGTCGTATCTGTCTAACCTCTGCATAACTTGAGGATGTGCTAATCACCTTTCTGATATTAATGATCTTCTCTGAAAAGGAGGCAAAGCCATTAACTGAAGAATTCCTGTTGTTTAGATCAGTCAGAGACTTTCTCCTGCGCAACGGAGGCGGAGTCACGGAAGAAGAGGCTTGACTCATCAGAGAGCGCATGTTGATGTTTCTCCTGAACCAAGCAGCAGACAGTCACAGAACCCAAACCAGGATGGAGCTGGTCTCTGAAGCACTTTAAAAAAACGGGCCGTGTTAAGAAATGCGTGAAAAGGTGAGGAGCAAGAACACAGGTAGTGATGATAATATAAAGGACACTCTTGCACAAGTCTTATCCTTCTGATTGTATCATTCCAAGTTCATTGCAGAATGAGGGAATTTATTCATATAGATGCTGTATCAATACTCATTTAGGTGATTTCATTATATTAAATATTTAGCACAAGGTTACCTATAAATGGAGATTTTACTAATTTTCCCCTCACCTATCCATCTAGCCCAAAACTCAAAAACTGTGATAAGTTTCAGGTGGATTGTTTAATAAAAAATTAAAATGGCTGGTTTCTTTCAGCCACCCCTTGTCAAGTACTGATAAAGAAACCGTTTTCCTGAGAGCATTATCATTCAAAATGTCACGTTGTGCCTTTTGAAATCTCTGTATGCTTTGCACCGTCATACTGAGCCATAAAATTACATTCACAGATTTTAATATGGTATTATAGTGCGAGTGGAGTATTCCTCTATCTCTCATGTCATTATACATAAACATGATGATTCCTCTCTATAGCATTGTTTCATGTCGTTCCTAATAAATAAGAGTGTGATTCACTCATTTTAGGAGTCCTATGCAATAATCTACTTTATAGCTGTTTTCTCTCCATGAATGTGAAGCTTTATGCTGCCTCAGTGAAGATCAGTAGGTGAAAAAGTGTAGAGAAAGCAATCAAGGATTTCAACTTTTTATTATTTCATGTATACTAACATTAAAAACTTTGGGGTCAGTAAGAAATGAGTGCTTTTTATTCAGCAGGGATGCATTAAAGTGATCAAAAGTGGCATTTATAACATTAAGAATATCTATAGTTTAAATAAGTGCTGTTTTTAAACTTTCTATTATGAAAAATGTTTTACAGTTACCGTAAACACAACTGTTTGAGTTATTTTTGAGCACCAAATCAGAATGTGACACTAGGATTAATAGCTGCTGAAAATTCAGCTTTGATTCTAGCAAAAATATGTTTTTAAGCAAATAAATGCAGCCTTGCTGACCATTCAAGGACACAATCTTACTAACTCCAAATTTTTGAATGGTAGTGTAGTTTTTAGACAGTGATGTAGCTACTTCGCTATATCATATGTTTTTAACACTTGGAGCTATTTTCATGTCTTTTTAAATTAAGCAGATGTTTAATATTTGTTTTTAATCTGTACAGTATGCAGGAATCAAACCCTGAGAAGAAACCAGAGTATTTTCCTAAAAAAATGTGCCAGTTATTTAACCGTCTCTGCTGTTTCAATCATTCTGCATGATGGTTCAGTGCCTTTAGTTAATAGAGGTGGACCAAAATAACTACATTTGTTAGTTTTCTGTTCGTGCAATTGAAACTAACACGGCTAACTCCTACATATTACGTGTGTCCTTAGCTATAGGGGTGGTTGATATGTGTCTTTGCATGATGTCTCAAGTATCAGACTGTATGCATGCTGTTTGTACTGTATGTAAGCCTGTCCTTGTGAAGCATGAGTCCTGTATGTATAAAGTATATACAATCTGCTGTAAAACATTTGTTGAAATGTGTATACTGTCATTGCACAAAGTGCCAATGTTGTGAAACCAAAGTTATGTTGTAGAATGTTCCTAGTATTGAGGCACCACTGGTTTTGCAGTTTGTTTTTCCACGAGAATGTCTTAAATTATGTGTATTAGCGATAGATGATGACCTACAGCCTTTGAAACGGCTAGTTTTCCTCACCTAATGTATGATGTGCCATGCCTTATCAACTTCAACAGTGAAACATTTCTGATGTGACTCGAATTTTTAATGTTGGTATCAGGTGGCGTTAAATATCAAGTCAAGATTGCTGTTGCTTTTTCTATTTATGACTGATCTGAACATGTATCTTTTTAATTTGATATACAAAGTTGTCTGTGCTATAAAAATTAAAATGAATTTATAATGGGGGCTTGAGAAATATCTAGTGGAAACTCTCTCATTGACTGGTTTTGCATCACTTTGAGTGTTTCAGGTTGTAAGATTCCTATTCTTAATAATGCTACTGTTAAACTATAGATAATAGTCAAACCAAAATTTATTCAGACACCTTCAACATTTCTCACATTATAAGTTTATTCGCTATAGTTTAGAAAATGGTAATAAAATGACAGGAACTCAGTTAAATGGCATCAGAACAAATTCATCTTGATAATGCCATCCTTCTGTCTCTTAAATGAATTGTGTTGAATAGCTGTCAGCAGTCAGCTGTTAACTTTAAATACACAATTAGATAATACTTAGGTTAACCAATTACCAAGCAATGTTTTATTTTGTTCAGTCTGTAGAAGAGGTCGCGTTAACCTAAAATTCTCCGTCATTGACGGAATTGTTTTTTTTTTTTTTTCACAAATGGAAAAATCTGAAAGCCGTCCGTCACTTTGACAGATTGTAGCTGTAATTCCGCCTCTGTCCAGTTGGTGGCCAGTGCGCTCCAGTGTAGCAGCAGAGCACAGAATACAGAACAAAAACCAAACTGTCATGAATGTTTCCTAGGCGACGCGTAACGAGTAAACAGAAGCTACAACGATCTATCACGCCACATTAAAGAGCACCAAAACGGTATTTATTGCTTGAATTTCCTAATGAAATAGACAGAATTTGAAATCTGACTTTGTTTCATATCAAAAGTAACAAAGCCTAGCCTATCGCTATTTAGTAAGGAAGGCGCACTATGTTCAGCATAGACAACATATCGATTAAGTACAGAATCGAGAGTCAAGAATTGATATTGATTCATTAAAATGAGATTATAATTATGTTGTTATAATTAAAATATGAAAATTAAAATGATGGGTAATAGGTTATGACGGAATTTTTACGACCCTGTCCGTCAAAATGAGGACAATGTTAAAGTCTAGCTAAACCTCTGGTCGCATTAACAATTAAATAAAGAACACTTAAGCAAAACATTTTAGCAAAACAACGTTGGTAGTCCACTGTATGAGGTATTTTTGGGTATAATGTATCAGTTTGTTTTATTTTGATATCCTCAGTTACATAAATGAACTTTAGTGTTCCATACCTACTAGTAAAAAAAAAAAAAAATATATATATATATATATATATATCAGAAATTATATCAGGTGTCTAAATAATTTTTTATTTGACTGTATATATATACAAACTTGTGCGTAAACCACTAACATGAACTAGTGCCATATTATTGGAAATGTTTTTTTAAAGGGGTCATCGGATGCCCATTTTCCACAAGTTGATGTTATTCCTTAGGGTCTTAATGAAAAGTCTGTAATGAACTTTGGTTAAAAATCTCAATGGTAGTGTAAAACAAGACCCTTTTTACCTTGTCAAAATGAGCTCTGCAAAAATCATCCCATTCTGAGGGATTGTTCCTTTAAATGCTAGTAAGCTCTGCTCGCCCCAGCCCTCTCTACTCTCTGTGCAGTGAGGAGCTGCTCTGAGAGATTGTTTACTTTAGCTGTGAAACTTACTAACTAGCACGTTATTAGTAAAGGTGATTGCAGAGATTCATAAAAAAACCCCTTATACTCACTTCTGCTGTAGGTGAAGCTGGATCACGAATGATTTGCGCAAACATAGACGCATTTATGTAGTTCAGGAGGTGCATTCCCTTCACAAACAAACGTAATCCACTGCATCTTCAGTGGCTCAGATGTCGGGAGCAAATGACGACCACTATGTTCATTATTACATCCAGCAACACAACACCTCAATCCCTCAATCTGAGATACTATTGTCTAATTTACATCCCTGCTCCAGCATCTAAACAATGGAGGTCGGACTGTTACAGCTGATGTAAGGCGGGTCTGAGGTCAATCAACTATTGTGGGAGCGCACCAACAGGCATCTGAGAATGACTCGATTTGAAAAAAGGGATATTGTTTTTACAGATTCATTAAAAACCACTGCATGGATTTTTATCATTATAGGGTAGATTGTACATACACTGCCAACACACATTAATGTTCAAACAACATAAAAGTGAAGTTCAGTCTGAATTATTTCGTCCCCGTCAACCCAAAAATGTATATCCCAATAATCAAACTGCTGTAATGTGTTGAGGATCCTTCTGTTACCGACTCAAAGAATACACAATTTGAATGTGAGAATATTTATATTTACAGACAAAAGCCACATTTCAGAACAGTATTATTAATAAAAAAAAAAAAAAATTGCTGCAACTTAAATGAATTTTCGCCTTGGTTCACTAAGCATGATGCCGCCCTCTTTCATGGCTGTCCAGAATGTCTGATTCTGCAGTGGGGATAAACAAAAAAAGTACAGAATTAGTCTATACATTTACACCAGTAACTGGCCATTAAAGGAATAGTTCACCCAAAAATCATCCTCCGAACACAAGATATTTTTGATGAAATCCGAAAACTTTCTGACCCTGCATAGACAGCAACGCAACTACCACGTTCAAAGCTCAGAAAGGTGGTAAGGAAATCATTAAAATAGTCCATGGTTCAACCGTAATGTTATGAAGTGACAAGAATACGTTTTCTTTGTGCACAAAAAGTATTCTCGTAGCTTCACAACATACCTTTCTGGGCCTTTAACATGTCAATTGCATTGCAGGGTCAGAAAGCTTTTGGATCTTAACAAAAAAATATTTTAATTTGTGTTCCGAAGATGAATGAAGGTCTCACACTTTGGAATGACATGAGGGTGAGTAATTAATGACAATTTTCATTTTTGAGTGAACTACCCCTTTAATGTATAATACTTAAAGAATTTATAAAAAACAAACAAAAAAAAACTCACAGACTCCGAGCGAAACTTCCATGGCACCTCTCGATAAACAATCCGTGTGATGCCTGCTTCACGACACCTCTGAGCAAGCACCTCACCTACGGCACGGCAAGCTGCTACAGACCGTGTGGAGCCCAGCTCACGCTTCAAAGCCCACTCCTTCGTGGAGCAGGTCAGCACAGGATCTATCGAATCACTTGAGTACACCTCAGCTGTGATGTGATGCTGTGTGCGCCTGAACACCAACCTGAGGATGGAACAGTATAAAAGCAGTTTAGTGTTTGTCTGCTGGATGCTGATATTAGAGCTGTGTTCAGCAAAACGTTGTATGTGTTTTATTATTCACATCTAGTTGTGGTCTTGAAATGCACACAAACCTGTGATAATATTGTCTAGAGGGCCACACTGTAGCCCAGCCTCGATCCTTCACTGCCAGGGCCATCTGTTCCAGGTTTCTTGGGTTTCGGTTAACAAATGTTTTATTGATAGCTTCATTATCACTAATCACTGGTTCTGGCTCAGGTGCCGTCTGACTGTATTTCCGAGCTGGTGGGGAGAGACACATCATAAACACTGTGTTTGAAATTAATCTACAGATCCCTTAAGAGGTTTCAACCACGCAACGCTGCTGTATTTGCTTACCACATCTGTGAACGTCTCTAATTTCAAGTGCAGACTGTTTAATTTTACACATACTCTTATGTGGAGAATGTGTGGGGGGAAAAATTGTAAAAGAGCTGTTCAATGCAAAATAAAAACATATATACACAGTTCTTGAACAGTAAGATTTTTAATGTTTTTTTTTTTTTTTTAAAGAAGTCTCTTCTGCTTACCAAGCCTGCATTTATTTGATCCAAAGTACAGCAAAAACTGTAACATTTTAAACACTTTTACTATTTAAAATAACAGTTTTCTATTTTAATATATTTTAAAATGTAATTTATTTCTGTGATTTTTTAGCATCATTACTCTAGTCACAAGATCCTTCAGAAATCATTCTAATATTCTGATTTGCTGCTTAAAAACATTAATTTTTTATGCTGAAAACTGAGTATAATTTTTTCAGGTTTCCTTGACGAATAGAAAATTTAGAAATTTATCTGAAATAGATGTACAGTGTATAATGTTTTTTTTTAATTTCAGATAAATGCTGATCTTTGGATCTTTCTATTCATCAAAAAATCCTGAATTTTTTTTTAAAAATATTGATAATACTAAAAATGCATATCACCATATGTGACCCTGGACCACAAAACCAGTCTTAAATCGCTGGGGTATATTTGTAGCAATAGCCAAAAATACATTGTATGGGTCAAAATGATTGATTTTACTTTTATGCCAAAAATCATTAGGAAATTAAGTAAAGATCATGTTCCATGAAGATATTTTGCTAAATTCCTACTGTAAATATAGACCATTTCGTTAGATGTAAACAACACTGGTTCAGAAGCACTTCCTGTTTTTTTGTTTTTTATTTTTTATTTTATTTCACATATACAAATACATCTTAAAGGTGCTAATGTAACATTTTCATCCAGTCAAATGTTATGTTGGTTGTATTTTTTTGTGATGTTTGTGTAAAGTTAGAAAAAAAAGAAATAGGAAGTGTATCGGGACCAGTATGTTTACATCTGACGAAATGGTCTATATCAAAACTTAATTTTTGATTAGTAATTTGCATTATTAGAAACTTCATTTGGAGAACTTTAAAGGCAATTTTCTCAATATTTAGATTTTTTTGCACCTTCAGATTCCATATTCAAATAGTTGTATCTCGACCAAATATTGTCCTATCCTAACAAATCATACATCAATGGAAAACTTATTTGTTCAGCTTTCAGATGATGGATAAATCTCAATTTTGAAAAATTGACCCTTATGACTGGTTTTGTGGTCCATGGTCACATATTAGAATGATTTCTGAAGGATCATGTGACACTGAAGACTGAAGTAATGATGCTGAAAATTTAGCTTTGATCACAAAAATAAATTACATTATAAAATGTTCAAATAGAAAGTTATTTCAAATGGCAAAAATATTTCACAACATTACTGCTTTTGCTATATTTTGTATCAAATAAATGCAGGATTGGTGAGCAGAAGAATAAAAATGATATATATATTTTGACTGGTAGTGTATATCGATGTCAATCAAATAAATGATAATGATGACCACTGAAACTCCTTTGCACAAAGGTCAAATTTCCTAATACCTATGAACGAACGAATCTTTTAATTAAATGAACTATTCATAAGTCATCCAGCTGATAAAACTGAGGAAAACAAGACAATTTTAAAATTTTAAATTTTCATGATAGATCAGTTTTGCTAGTGAAACTCTATCAAATAAAAATATAATAAACGAAACACGGTCCCAGTATCAGTTTTTGGTTAACTTACTCGAGATTCGAGGCACAGGGATGAATCAAAATCCCCATCTGCCTCCAGATTTACTAAATCAGTAGATTTATTTTGATGCTATTTTATTTGAGGTCCAAAAAGGTTTGTATTCAGTATGTCAAGAACGAAAAAAACGACATTTTTTCTCTCATTTTCAGACAGCAGATTGTGTATCTACAAATTTTCTGCCATAAAATCTTTTTGTCGTCCGTATTAATTTATTTAACACACACATACAGCAGAGAGACAATGAAAATAGTTGAAGGGTCTAGTTGTGTTACTTACAAGACTGAATGTGAATCCACGCCGCTGCAGCCGTGGATCTCTGACATTGACCGAACAACGTGCGAACGCTACGGCAGACATCGCTGAACAAAGCCATTTGACAACTCTACAAAATACCTTTAATTCTAGTAACAAATTATAGTTGTTGTTTCTGTACAAACGAAGACAGCATGACCCTTCGTTTAATATTAAAACGACTTGACCGCTTTCTAGTGCGCAGCCATTTTGATGTCACACAAAAACGGTTCCGTGTTTCCGAGAACAAGTTTGGAGCTCACATAGGTTCCGCTTAGAAATGCTTAAGGAGAATAAAAACATAACGTTTTATAACATTTGTAATAACTAAAACTTAATGTATACTTGACTTAAACTTAGAGTATTTAATTAAACATTCTTTAAGATCCTTAAACCACAATTAATAAATGGTAGGGTAATCGGATATTATCATGCTGTACACAAGATGGCACTAGTACACTTCATTATAGAAAAGAAATCTTAGTCACAGTGCCATTATGGATTTTTGGCCATGAATTATGGTTATAACATGGTATACACTGGCTTCGAGTATTAAATATGCACGCTAAATAAGCTTGTCTTTGACATAATAGTATGAAATTGAAATTAAGGTTTAGCAGGCCTACATTTACATGCTCGTTTAATAAGACAAAATAGCTTACTCAGTTTCGATTACAAATAACTTGTGGTGAACTGTCAGAATAAGCATACTTTTACATCTGCTGGTGAGGTTTGTTTAAAACATATCCAATAGTTCAAATGAAACTATTTTTCTCTCAATCTCTACAGTTTATTATAGCACACTCCTACATTTTCAGGCAGCGGTGGGCTCACCTCTGGACATTAAGGGATTTTCTGCATGGCTTGCCATTTTAATTTGGCCAATTTGTTTGTGCTGCACTTTTAGCATGCTGTGAAGAGGCTGTGCCCCTAGATAAAATAAATGGTTCTCTTGCCATTTGAACAAGCATGCTCCTGTAACCCAAATCCTTGCTCGCAGCAAGAGCTAAAACCTACTAACACTGAACACTTTACCCACATGCTCCTTCAGACCATTAGAAAACTTACTTTTGGGGAGGGGCATGCAGGTGTGCAAATCATGACCCGACACTCTCCTCTTTTTAATGAAAGGATATTTCCCTGTCCTACATAAATTCCACCTGGTGGAATATCCAAGCTCCTTCAGACTCCACCAAAGACAAATTACTTTACGACTGTACATTCACAGCAAAATAATATATAACTCTCACTGCTCCAATAATGTTAAGAGCCTCAAGTGGAAATAAAATAATAGAATGAAACATTCTAGCATTGCAGGTCAATAACTTGGACGTGATGTGTGTATACGTATCCATATCCAGAAGGCTACTCATTCACACAAGCACAAACCTTGTCTGCTACCTGCTCCACTGCTTCATATTGACAGAACTAAAACTGAAAATCAATGGACTCATTAGAAACAAAAATGTCAAGGCTGGTGCAGAACTAAGGAAAAACCTTTCTTTCAAGTTCCTTTGAGCAAAACACAATGCAGTGCGACACAAAACAAATTATTTATGTTATTTAAAATATTAAAATTGCTATAGTCGGCGCCGATAGCATGCCGACAAATATGGGCGTCCCGAGTTTGAATCCCAGCTTGAGGACCTTTCCCGATCCAACCCCCTCTTTGTCCTGTAAAAAGGCAAAAATGTCCAAAATAAATCTTAAAAAGTGCTTTAACACTGTCATTCAAAAGTTAGGGTTGATTAGAATAGTTTCT